>NC_069504.1:812677610-812732610 GCF_027579735.1 Bombina bombina
TTGACAGACTTGCATTTTAGGCAATCAGGGCTGACTCTTGGGTAACTCCACGGCCGTGAGCACAATGTTTATCTACATGGCACACATGGGCTAAAGCCCTCTAGCTGTGAAAAACTGTCAGATGCATTCAGATAAAAGGCGGCCTTCAATGGCTTAGAGCCTCCCTAGGTTTAGCTTTCAACAAAGAATACCAAGAGAACAAAGAGCATTTGATGATAAAAGTAAATTGAAAAGTTGTTTAAAATTACATGCTCTATCTGAATCATGAAAGTTTATTTTTGACTAGCCGGTCCCTTTTTTTAAAGGCTAAAAATGGCTTTAGCACAGCGGAGTGAATTGGAGCAGCATAAATCATATTTGCTGGGTGTATCATTATAAAACTGATCTGTTTTAAAGGGTATGCTAACAAATGGTTAAAAAAAACGTAATTATCTCTGCATCACGCATTATTATTTATTGTTTTTCAGATGTGTGTGTCATATTCTCAGCAATTTACTCACCTGGGAAATATCACTGAGACTACGAAGTGAGTAGTGCTTTATCTTCTGGAATCAACTTACACATTTTCTTATTCGTTCTATTGCTTCACCCTAACCTGCCCTGATTTTTTTCCCATGCTTCTAAAATACTGCACGTTTTTAATCATATTGATGAAAGATCTAAAAGCATAGAAAGTACATGCTGAATTGTAGATCCTGTGCTCCCATTAAAGGGACAGTAATTCTCTGTTGATTTGAGTGTGACGCTGAAGCCAGGCACCACTCTCCTATGGTAAAGCACATGACTCGCTGGCTGTATTAAGCACCTGCATTTCAAAGATGAAAAAAGCTGAAATAAAAAATAAAGTCGATTTTTTTTCAAGATAAAAGGAATACTTAACCCCCGTTTTTTATTTAATGATTCAGATTTCTAATTTACTCCTATAATCAATTTTTCTTCGTTCTCCTGCTATCTTTTATTTTAAAAGCAGGAATTTAAAGCTTAGGAGACAGCCCCTTTTTTGTTTCAGAACCTGGGTTTTGCTAAATGTAGCCACCAATACGCATGGGCTGGCTCCTAAGCTTTACATTCCTGCTTTTTTAAATAAAGATAGCAAGAGAACAAAGAAAAATTGATAATAGGAGTAAATGAGAAAGTTGCCTAAAATTGCATGCTCTATCTGAATCATGAAAGAAAAAAAAATGTGGGCTTAGTATCCCTTTAATTGTTCCAGTTAAATAAGTGAAAGGCTTTAAATGTAACAACTGTCTGGCTCACATTTCAAATCTCACCTGTCTTGTTAATGCAGAGGCTGCAGATCCTAACAATTCTCCTTGTGGCTATCAAATGCTGCAAACGGACACTGTTTCTTCCTATCTCGCTCATTGATATAGTTCCAGCGGCTCTTGTGTGCGAGTACACACTATGTTCTCCCCAGTGAAAAGTTTTACTACAACTGTTAATTCCTCTGATCCTGTAGAGGACACAGTATATTTCCTTTTTTTTTACGCAACAATGTCCAAGGAAGTAGATACACTGTGCTCTTTGAGTCAAGGGTCAACATTTAAATGGACAGTAAATTTAAAATTGCACATTCTATGTAAACCATGACAGTTTAGACAGCATTCCAATTTTACTTATTATCAAATTTGCTTTGTTCTCTTGGTATGCTTAGTTGATGAGTAGACCTAGGTAGGATCAGTAGTGTGCATGTGCATTTACTCTCTATAGCAGCAATGTTTTCAACAATGTTTGTAGCATTTATACATAATTGTAAACACTGCTGGCCTAGAAAGGTAAAGACACGTACACATTTCTAAACCCACTAAGGTTCACTTTTAACACTTTTCGCTTTTTTTTTTTTTTTTATCTGCCATTTATTTAAATTTTGTTTACAAAGTTATGACTAAGTGTCTGTGATAGGCTTGAAACGCGTAAGATCTGTATTTCTGTGGTGTATTTTAATTTACTATGGAATAATTGATATTTTTAATTCACAAATTTTATGAGTGCTGTTGTTATATTTTTGTTCTTTCTTTTTTCTTTCTTTTTTCTTTCTTTTTTCTTTCTTTTTTCTTTCTTTTTTCTTTCTTTTTTTTTTTTTTTTCTTTCTTTCGCTATTTAACTAATCATGTTTACTCTAATTTTTGCTAGGTATGAAAAGTTAGCTGAGGAATGCATGAAGTACATTAATATAGTCAAGCAGGCTCACTCACGAGGTCTCCCTGTACCTCGCTGTCATTATGAAGAGAGGACTGTCAGCATTGTCAAGTGAGGAGTGTGTGCTGGGTATCCCTGTGTAAAAGCGTTTACACTTATGTTGGTGAATTCCCGTGTCCATGTATTATTTCATCGCTTTCTGCTGTGATTGCATGTAGCGTGTACTTCTCTCTCTTGTACTGTGGCTTCCCTCCTGGGCTGTTCCTTTATCTTTCTGTTATGATATGTCCTTGGGTGTCTTTGTATCAGTGTTATATTTCAGGTGTAGTGTGAATTTTCGTTTTTAACTAAATGAAATTTATATGAACAATTTTGTGCCAACAGGATGTTTCCAGAATTAAGCAGCACAGACCTTGTTCTTTATGTGACCAGAGGAGTTAATTTTCCTGCTCCAACAGGTCTGCTTCTGTAAATATTTCTCGATTTTAATTATTTTAATACTTTGCCCAATTTGTTCTTAAAGTTAACTTTTCAGTTCTGTGCGTTAAAGTGACAGTCAAGTCCAAAAAAAAAAAACTTTCATGATTCAGATAGGGCATGTAATTTTAAACAACTTTCCAATTTACTTTTATCACCAATTTTGCTTTGTTCTCTTGGTATTCTTAGTTGAATGCTAAACCTAGGAGGTTCATATGCTAATTTCTTAGACCTTGAAGGCCGCCTCTAATCTAAATGCATTTTGATAGTTTTTCACCACTAGAGGGCATTAGTTCATGTATTTCATATAGATAACATTGAGCTCATGCACGTGAATTTACCATGGAGATTGGCTAAAATGCAAGTCTGTCAAAAGAACTGAAATAAGGGGGCAGTCTGCTGAGGCTTAGATACAGGGTAATTACAGAGGTAAAACGTGTATAATTATAACTGTGTTGGGAAACTGGGGAATTGGTAATTAAGGGATTATCTTTCTTTTAAAACAACAAAAATTCTGGTGTTGACTGTCCCTTTAAGGTACATTTAACATTAGGGATCTATTTACATATGATATACATCAATTAATAAGTACCTGGTGCTAGCACATTAGTTTCTTGAAGATGTATTTGTTGTGATGTGCATGTAAACAGGGTGGCCATGCATAAAACTCAAAATTTGTGTATCATTATTCAGAACAGAGTAGATTTGAAATAAATCAAATTGATTTAACCCCTTAATGACCACAGCACTTTTCCATTTTCTGTCCGTTTGGGACCAAGGCTATTTTTACATTTTTGAGGTGTTTGTGTTTAGCTGTAATTTTCCTCTTACTCATTTACTGTACCCACACATATTATATACCGTTTTTCTCGCCATTAAATGGACTTTCTAAAGATACCATTATTATCATCATATCTTATAATTTACTATAATTTTTTTTTTATAAAATATGGGGAAAAATGGAAAAAAAAACACTTTTTCTAACTTTGACCACCAAAATCTGTTACATATCTATAACCACCAAAAAACACCCATGCTAAATAGTTTCTAAATTTTGTCCTGAGTTTAGAAATACCCAATGTTTACATGTTCTTTGCTTTTTTGTAAACTATAGGGCCATAAATACAAGTAGCACTTTGCTATTTCCAAACCATTTCTTTTCAAAATTAGCGCTAGTTACATTAGAACACTGATATCTTTCAGGAATCTCTGAATATCCATTTTAGTAGACAACCCAAAGTATTGATCTAGGCCCATTTTGGTATATTTCATGCCACCATTTCACCGCCAAATGCGATCAAATACAAAAAATCGTTCACTTTTTCACAAACTTTTGGTTTCTAACTTAAATTATTTACAAACAGCTTGTGCAATTATGGCATAAATGGTTGTAAATTCTTTTCTGGGATCCCCTTTGTTCAGAAATAGCAGACATATATGACTTTGGCGTTGCTTTTTGGTAATTAGAAGGCTGCTAAATGCCACTGCGCACCACACGTGTATTATGCCCAGCAGTGAAGGGGTTAATTAGGGAGCATGTAGGGAGCTTTTTGGGGTAGTTTTAGCTTTAGTGTAGTGTAGTAGACAACCCCAAGTATTGATCTAGGCCAATTTTGGTATATTTCATGCCACCATTTCACCGCCAAATGCGATCAAACTAAAAAAAACGTTACATTTTTCTCAATTTTAGGTTTCTCACTGAAATTATTTACAAACAGCTTTTGCAATTATGGCAAAAATGGTTGTAAATGCTTCTCTGGGATCCCCTTTGTTCAGAAATAGCAGACATATATGGCTTTGGCATTGCTTTTTGGTAATTAGAAGGCCTCTAAATGCCGCTGCGCATCACATGTGTATTATGGCTAGCAGTGAAGGGGTTAATTATGTAGCTTGTAGGGAGCTTGCAAGGTTAATTTTATCTTTAGTGTAGAGCTCAGCCTCCCACCTGAAACATCAGACCCCCTGATCCCTCCCAAACAGCTCTCTTCCCTCCCCCACCCCACAATTGTCCCCGCCATCTTAAGTACTGGCAGAAACTCTGCCAGTAGTAAAATAAAAGGTATTTGGCCTTTTTTTTTTTTTTAAAGCATATTTACATATGCTGATGTGTAGGATCCCCCCTTAGACCCCAACCTCACTGATCCCCCACCAAACAGCTCTCTAACCCTTCCCCTCTGCCTTAATGGGCGCCATCTTGGGTACTGGCAGCTGTCTGCCAGTACCCAGTTTAGTAAAAAATTTGCCTTTTTTTTAAAAAAAATGCCCTTTTCTGTAGTGTAGCTTCCCCCCCCCCCACCAAGACCAACCCCTTCCAGATCCCTTAGATTAAATTTTTAATGCTTAAAAAATTATTCATTTTTTTACTTTTAACTTTATTTTTTTTCTGTAGTGTAGCGGTTCCCACCCGCTCCCGCCCCGTGCATGCGCCCGCCCACCACCCCCCGTGCACGCGCGCGCTCCCGTGCGCGCCCCCGTAGGTTCCGCCCACGATCCCGCCCCCCTCCACTCCACACAGAGCATTGATGGCCGCCCACCCGCCTCCCACGTAAGCTCCCACCCACCAACGATACCAGCCATCGATGTCCGGTGCAGAGAGGGCCACAGAGTGGCTCTCTCTGCATCGGATGGCAAAGGGGGGTTATTGCAGGATGCCTCCATATCGAGGCATCACTGCAATAACCGGAAAGCAGCTGGAAGCGAGCAGGATCGCTTCCAGCTGCTTTCCAGACCAAGGACGTACGCCACGCGTCCTCGGTCATTAACTGTATTTTTTTTGAGGACGTGTGGCGTACGTCCTTGGTCGTTAAGGGGTTAAATCACAATTTAAAGGGACAGTCTACACCAGAATTTTTATTGTTTAAAAAGATAGATAATCCCTTTATTACCCATTCCCCAGTTTTGCATATCCAACACAGATATATATTAATGTATGTTTTACCTCTGTGATTACCTTGTATCTAAGCCCTTATCTCAGTGCTTTTGACAGACATGCAGTTTAACAAATCAGTGCAGACTCCTAAATAACTCCACGGGAGTGAGCACAATTATCTATATGACACACACAAACTAGTACTGTCTAACTTCGAAAAACTTTCGAAATGCTCTGAGTTAAGAGGAGGTTTTCAACGGTTTAGAAATCAGATTGAGCCTACCTAGGTTTAGCTTTTCAAAAATACCACCAAGTGAACAAAGCAAATGTAATGATAAAAGTAATTTTGAAAGTTGTTTACAATGTTATGTCCTATCTGAATTATGAAAGTTTAATTTTTACTAGACTGTCCCTTTAAATCACTGGTTAGTAAGACTCTATTTAAATCTTGGTTTTCTACTTAAAGTGATGGTAAACGACGCTGACTACTTTACAAAAATCAAAATCTATATGTGTGTGTGTATATGTGTGTGTGTGTATGTGTATATGTGTGTGTGTATGTGTATATGTGTGTGTGTATGTGTATATGTGTGTGTGTATGTGTATATGTGTGTGTGTATATGTGTGTGTGTGTATGTGTGTGTGTGTATGTGTGTGTGTGTATGTGTGTGTGTGTGTGTATGTATGTGTATATGTGTGTGTGTATATTTATGTGTGTATGTGTGTGTATGTGTGTGTGTGTGTGTGTGTGTGTATATGTGTGTGTGTGTGTGTGTGTGTGTGTGTGTATATGTGTGTGTGTGTGTGTGTGTGTGTGTGTATATATATATATGTATATATATATATATATATATATTATAATCTCAAAATAACAAGAGTATTACATTGAGCGATGATACTTTTTTATTGGACTAACTATACATTTATAAGATGACAAGCTTTCGGAAGAATGTCTTCCTTTTTCAAGTCTGAAGCAATACTGACCAATTTGATGGAATTTAGAGATTATATCTTAAAACATAGGATGGCTAAAAAGGCAGACAGTTTTACAGAGGTCTGAATGCAAAGAGAGTAGGGGTTGTCTTAAATATCATGCGGGGGGGGGTCAGTATATGCTTTGTGTATAACCTTATATCTCTCCTGTCTGTTATCCTTTTCTAACACGGTCTGCCTCTGTCTCCTAAAACCCCCTCATGATTTTTACGTCACCCCTTCCTCCCCCTGCATTCAGACCTCTGTGTAACACTTTCTGTCTTTTTAGCCATCCTATGTTTTAAGATATAATCTCTAAATTCCATCAAATTGGTCAGTATTGCTTCAGACTTGAAAAAGGAAGACATTCTTCCGAATGCTTTTCATCTTTTAGTGCAATAAAACCGTATCATTGCGGGGGTGGAGCTAACTGAGATGGAGAGCGGACGCACATCTGTGGAGCTCTGGGAGATAATAGTGATTTTCTCGGTAGCAAGTGTTGTGACTTATACCACATCTGGAGCAACTCTATAAGCCCTGGGGCAAAATGATCTGTGTATGGCTCACGCACAAAAAGACCGGCTACCAGCCATCAGGCTTTCAAGCAGTGAGGCCATTTTCTGTGAAGTAGCTCAGACATCAGCATACTACAGAGCAAACCGGAGCGGATTAGAGTAACTTCTACCGCCGACACCTACATTGATACACCGTCTGCGACACATATTTGATCAGGTCGGAGCTCCGATAGCAATCTTCTGCTGGCATCTATACTGTAATGGGTACCAACAGCAAAGGCCATACAATCTCATCATGGCGCAACACTAAACATCATACCTGCTCCTACACTGAGCTTGAGGGGCCCTTTACACATAGAGATAACCTTATATAACAGCTCAGATACAATAGGATCCCAGCAATACACAGCCCACAGTGAACAGCCTTGCAATATGCGTAAGTGACATAAGAGCTACAGCCCACTATAAAACCATAAAGGACCCACTGGAGGGTCTAGATCGGCAATTATGTAAATGCTTCAATGACCTTTGTCAGACACTACAGTTAGAGGTAGCAGTAATACAGCCAAGCACAAAACAGTGTGTGGAAGAAGGGAATCCACAGAGTGATATTCATGTATGTTGCCCTCAAGCACCCACTGACCCATCAACAGGAGTCTCTGCTGAGTTACTTAGCGATACCGAGACCTTGCAGAGATATATCCACTTTCACTATCCGGCTTTGTTCACACTGGAGGACTGCGGACCGGCTGATCATCTGCCTCCACAACTTAGTGAACCAGCTTTCTATTTCCCTAAGCAAGCTTTAGATACACAGATGAAGGAAGACTTTAGATGGCTAGATACATAAAGAGTCATGCTTCATCTACCTTGGATCCTCAGATGCAAATTCTCACAAAACACTATGCGGACTGTTAGGTTGAGAACTGGAGTGGGTTAATAAGCGGCAGTCCAGCAGAATCTCACAGCGTACTTTGTGGATCTCCACATTTTCTATGTGAACTGCTATAACTCGACCTATGCTTTGAAAGGGTCGGTGCCCAGCATGACGATGTTGTGATCTGAGGAATGGGACACTGAGAACACTTAAAGGGATACTAAAGCTAACTTTTTTCTTTCATGATTCAGATAGAGTGTGCAATTTTAAGCAACTTTCTAATTTACTCCTATTAACAATTTTTCTTCGTTCTCTTGCTTGCTTTATTTGAAAAAGAAGGCATCTAAGCTAAGGAGCCAGCTAATTTTTGGTTCAGCCCCTGGACAGCACTTGTTTCTTTCATGTAATTAGCAAGAGTCCATGAGCTAGTGACGTATGGGATATACATTCCTACCAGGAGGGGCAAAGTTTCCCAAACCTTAAAATGCCTATAAATACACCCCTCGCCACACCCACAATTCAGTTTTACAAACTTTGCCTCCTATGGAGGTGGTGAAGTAAGTTTGTGCTAGATTCTACGTTGATATGCGCTCCACAGCAGGTTGGAGCCCGGTTTTCCTCTCAGCGTGCAGTGAATGTCAGAGGGATGTGAGGAGAGTATTGCCTGTTTGAATTCAATGATCTCCTTCTACAGGGGTCTATTTCATAGGTTCTCTGTTATCGGTCGTAGAGATTCATCTCTTACCTCCCTTTTCAGATCGACGATATACTCTTATATATATATATACCATTACCTCTGCTGATTTTCGTTTCAGTACTGGTTTGGCTTTCTACAAACATGTAGATGAGTGTCCTGGGGTAAGTAAGTCTTATTTTCTGTGACACTCTAAGCTATGGTTGGGCACTTTTTTAATAAAGTTCTAAATATATGTATTCAAACATTTATTTGCCTTGACTCAGGATGTTCAACATTCCTTATTTTCAGACAGTCAGTTTCATATTTGGGATAATGCACTTGAATCAAATATTTTTCTTACCTTAAAAATTTGACTTTTTTCCCTGTGGGCTGTTAAGCTCGCGGGGGCTGAAAATGCTTCATTTTATTGCGTCATTCTTGGCGCGGACTTTTTTGGCGCAAAAAAATCTTTTCTGTTTCCGGCGTCATACGTGTCGCCGGAAGTTGTGTCATTTTTTGACGTTCTTTTGCGCCAAAAATGTCGGCGTTCTGGACGTGGCGTCATTTTTGGCGCCAAAAGCATTTAGGTGCCAAATAATGTGGGCGTCTTATTTGGTGCTAAAAAAATATGGGCGTCGCTTTTGTCTCCACATTATTTAAGTCTCATTTTTTCTTTGCTTCTGGTTGCTAGAAGCTTGTTCCTTGGCATTTTTTCCCATTCCTGAAACTGTCATTTAAGGAATTTGATCAATTTTGCTTTATATGTTGTTTTTTCTCTTACATATTGCAAGATGTCTCACGTTGCATCTGAGTCAGAAGATACTTCAGGAAAATCGCTGTCTGGTGCTGGAACTACCAAAGCTAAGTGTATCTGCTGTAAACTTTTGGTAGCTATTCCTCCAGCTGTTGTTTGTATTAATTGTCATGACAAACTTGTTAATGCAGATAATATTTCCTTTAGTAATGTACCATTACCTGTTGCAGTTCCATCAACATCGAATGTTCCTGATAACATAAGAGATTTTGTTTCTGAATCCAACAAGAAGGCTATGTCTGTTATTCCTCCTTCTAGTAAACATAAAAAAATCTTTTAAAACTTCTCTTTATACAGATGAATTTTTAAATGAACATCATCATTCTGATTCTAATGACTCTTCTGGTTCAGAGGATTCTGTCTCAGAGGTTGATGCTGATAAATCTTCATATTTATTTAAAATGGAATTTATTCGTTCTTTACTTAAAGAAGTACTAATTGCTTTAGAAATTGAGGATTCTGGTCCTCTTGATACTAAATCTAAACGTTTAGATAAGGTCTTTAAATCTCCTGTGGTTATTCCAGAAGTTTTTCCTGTTCCTGGTGCTATTTCTGAAGTAATTTCCAGAGAATGGAATAATTTGGGTAATTCATTTACTCCTTCTAAACGTTTTAAGCAATTATATCCTGTGCCGTCTGACAGATTAGAATTTTGGGACAAAATCCCTAAAGTTGATGGGGCTATTTCTACCCTTGCTAAACGTACTACTATTCCTACGTCAGATGGTACTTCGTTTAAGGATCCTTTAGATAGGAAAATTGAATCCTTTCTAAGAAAAGCTTATCTGTGTTCAGGTAATCTTCTTAGACCTGCTATATCATTGGCTGATGTTGCTGCAGCTTCAACTTTTTGGTTGGAAACTTTAGCGCAACAAGTAACAGATCATGATTCTCATAATATTATTCTTCTTCTTCAACATGCTAATAATTTTATCTGTGATGCCATTTTTTGATATTATCAGAGTTGATGTCAGGTTTATGTCTCTAGCTATTTTAGCTAGAAGAGCTTTATGGCTTAAAACTTGGAATGCTGATATGTCTTCTAAATCGACTCTACTTTCCATTTCTTTCCAGGGTAACAAATTATTTGGTTCTCAGTTGGATTCTGTTATCTCAACTGTTACTGGTGGGAAAGGAACTTTTTTACCACAGGATAAAAAATCTAAGGGTAAAAACAGGGCTAATAATCGTTTTCGTTCCTTTCGTTTCAACAAAGAACAAAAACCTGATCCTTCATCCTCAGGAGCAGTTTCAGTTTGGAAACCATCTCCAGTCTGGAATAAATCCAAGCCTTCTAGAAAAGCAAAGCCAGCTTCTAAGTCCACATGAAGGTGCGGCCCTCATTCCAGCTCAGCTGGTAGGGGGCAGGTTATGTTTTTTCAAAGAAATTTGGATCAATTCTGTTCACAATCTTTGGATTCAGAACATTGTTTCAGAAGGGTACAGAATTGGTTTCAAGATAAGACCTCCTGCAAAGAGATTTTTTCTTTCCCGTGTCCCAGTAAATCCAGTGAAAGCTCAAGCATTTCTGAAATGTGTTTCAGATCTAGAGTTGGCTGGAGTAATTATGCCAGTTCCAGTTCTGGAACAGGGGCTGGGGTTTTATTCGAATCTCTTCATTGTACCAAAGAAGGAGAATTCCTTCAGACCAGTTCTGGATCTAAAAATATTGAATCGTTATGTAAGGATACCAACGTTCAAAATGGTAACTGTAAGGACTATCTTGCCTTTTGTTCAGCAAGGGCATTATATGTCCACAATAGATTTACAGGATGCATATCTGCATATTCCGATTCATCCAGATCATTATCAGTTCCTGAGATTCTCTTTTCTGGACAAGCATTACCAGTTTGTGGCTCTGCCGTTTGGCCTAGCTACAGCTCCAAGAATTTTTACAAAGGTTCTCGGTGCCCTTCTGTCTGTAATCAGAGAACAGGGTATTGTGGTATTTCCTTATTTGGACGATATCTTGGTACTTGCTCAGTCTTTACATTTAGCAGAATCTCATACGAATCGACTTGTGTTGTTTCTTCAAGATCATGGTTGGAGGATCAATTCACTAAAAAGTTCATTAATTCCTCAGACAAGGGTAACCTTTCTGGGTTTCCAGATAGATTCAGTGTCCATGACTCTGTCTTTGACAGACAAGAGACGTCTAAAATTGATTTCAGCTTGTCGAAACCTTCAGTCACAATCATTCCCTTCGGTAGCCTTATGCATGGAAATTCTAGGTCTTATGACTGCTGCATCGGACGCGATCCCCTTTGCTCGTTTTCACATGCGACCTCTTCAGCTCTGTATGCTGAATCAATGGTGCAGGGATTACACAAAGATATCTCAATTAATATCTTTAAAACCGATTGTACGACACTCTCTAACGTGGTGGACAGATCACCATCGTTTAATTCAGGGGGCTTCTTTTGTTCTTCCGACCTGGACTGTAATTTCAACAGATTCAAGTCTTACAGGTTGGGGAGCTGTGTGGGGATCTCTGACGGCACAAGGAGTTTGGGAACCTCAGGAGGTGAGATTACCGATCAATATTTTGGAACTCCGTGCAATTTTCAGAGCTCTTCAGTCTTGGCCTCTTCTGAAGAGAGAATCGTTCATTTGTTTTCAGACAGACAATGTCACAACTGTGGCATACATCAATCATCAAGGAGGGACTCACAGTCCTCTGGCTATGAAAGAAGTATCTCGAATTCTGGTTTGGGCGGAATCCAGCTCCTGTCTAATCTCTGCGGTTCATTTCCCAGGTATAGACAATTGGGAAGCGGATTATCTCAGTCGCCAAACGTTGCATCCGGGCGAATGGTCTCTTCACCCAGAGGTATTTCTTCAGATTGTTCAAATGTGGGAGCTTCCAGAAATAGATCTGATGGCGTCTCATCTAAAAAAGAAACTTCCCAGGTATCTGTCCAGATCCCGGGATCCTCAGGCGGAAGCAGTGGATGCATTATCACTTCCTTGGAAGAATCATCCTGCCTATATCTTTCCGCCTCTAGTTCTTCTTCCAAGAGTAATCTCCAAGATTCTGAAGGAATGCTCGTTTGTTCTGCTGGTAGCTCCGGCATGGCCTCACAGGTTTTGGTATGCGGATCTTGTCCGGATGGCCTCTTGCCATCCGTGGACTCTTCCGCTAAGACCAGACCTTCTGTTGCAAGGTCCTTTTTTCCATCAGGATCTCAAATCCTTAAATTTAAAGGTATGGAGATTGAACGCTTGATTCTTGGTCAAAGAGGTTTCTCTGACTCTGTGATTAATACTATGTTACAGGCTCGTAAATCTGTATCTAGAGAGATATATTATAGAGTCTGGAAGACTTATATTTCTTGGTGTCTTTCTCATCATTTTTCTTGGCATTCTTTTAGAATTTCGAGAATTTTACAGTTTCTTCAGGATGGTTTAGATAAAGGTTTATCCGCAAGTTCTTTGAAAGGACAAATCTCTGCTCTTTCTGTTCTTTTTCACAGAAAGATTGCTAATCTTCCTGATATTCATTGTTTTGTACAAGCTTCGGTTCGTATAAAACCTGTCATTAAGTCAATTTCTCCTCCTTGGAGTTTGAATTTGGTTCTGGGGGCTCTTCAAGCTCTTCCTTTTGAACCCATGCATTCATTGGACATTAAATTACTTTCTTGGAAAGTTTTGTTCCTTTTGGCGATCTCTTCTGCCAGAAGAGTCTCTGAATTATCCGCTCTTTCTTGTGAGTCTCCTTTTCTGATTTTTCATCAGGATAAGGCGGTGTTGCGAACTTCTTTTGAATTTTTACCTAAGGTTGTGAATTCCAACAACATTAGTAGAGAAATTGTGGTTCCCTCATTATGCCCTAATCCTAAGAATTCTAAGGAGAAATCGTTGCATTCTTTGGATGTTGTTAGAGCTTTGAAATATTATGTTGAAGCTACTAAGTCTTTCCGAAAGACTTCTAGTCTATTTGTTATCTTTTCCGGTTCTAGAAAAGGCCAGAATGCTTCTGCCATTTCTTTGGCATCTTGGTTGAAATCTTTAATTCATCATGCCTATGTCGAGTCGGGTAAAACTCCGCCTCAAAGGATTACAGCTCGTTCTACTAGGTCAGTTTCTACTTCCTGGGCGTTTAGGAATGAAGCTTCGGTTGATCAGATTTGCAAAGCAGCAACTTGGTCCTCTTTGCATACTTTTACTAAATTCTACCATTTTGATGTATTTTCTTCTTCTGAAGCAGTTTTTGGTAGAAAAGTACTTCAGGCAGCGGTTTCAGTTTGAATCTTCTGTTTATGTTTTTCATTAAACTTTATTTTGGGTGTGGATTATTTTCAGCAGGAATTGGCTGTCTTTATTTTATCCCTCCCTCTCTAGTGACTCTTGCGTGGAAAGATCCACATCTTGGGTAGTCATTATCCCATATGTCACTAGCTCATGGACTCTTGCTAATTACATGAAAGAAAACATAATTTATGTAAGAACTTACCTGATAAATTCATTTCTTTCATATTAGCAAGAGTCCATGAGGCCCGCCCTTTTTTGTGGTGGTTATGATTTTTTTGTATAAAGCACAATTATTCCAATTCCTTTATTTTATATGCTTTCGCACTTTTTTCTTATCACCCCACTTCTTGGCTATTCGTTAAACTGAATTGTGGGTGTGGTGAGGGGTGTATTTATAGGCATTTTAAGGTTTGGGAAACTTTGCCCCTCCTGGTAGGAATGTATATCCCATACGTCACTAGCTCATGGACTCTTGCTAATATGAAAGAAATGAATTTATCAGGTAAGTTCTTACATAAATTATGTTTTTTTGGTGCTGTCCAATCAGCTAGGACAACCCAGGCTGTGATGGGCCGGCTTCTAAACTTACATTCTTGCTTTTCAAATAAAGATAACAAGAGAACGAAGAAAAATTGATAATAAGAGCAAATTAGAAAGTTGCTTAAAATGGCATTCTCTATCTGAATCAGGAAATAAAAAAATTAGGTTCAGTGTCCCTTTAAACTAATTAATAGACATACCTAAGTTATTAAAGACATCTAGAACCTAAGCATAGAACCATTATAACATTACTAGTCAACAATAAATATCCTGACCTCTTTTAATACTGACATTTAGTTAAGCATTCAGGATTGTATGACTTATGCCAACTAGGAGCTCACTATTTATTTTCACTTTTTTATTGTTGTACTATTAGAAATGACCATACCATACCATATAGAAAAGGTTCTAATATTTGAAAATACTACATGAGCTTGTAGATCAGCTGAGTGACATTCTAAGTGTCTATTTAATGTACAGTTAGTTAAAAATAAATGAGGAACCATTTATTTTACATTTCATAAGCTTTATGCCTACTATCTATATTTCACATATTAGTTACAATAGCAGAATATATGCTCTGTATATATGTTGGTATGTATATGTGTGTGTGTGTGTATATATATATATATATATATATATATATATATATATATGTATATGTTTATCAGTATTCCCTCTAAGGTCAGTTTTGTATGTGGTCCAGCAGTGAACCAGTTCACTTTTTTATTGTTGTACTATTAGAAATGACCATACCATACCATATAGAAAAGGTTCTAATATTTGAAAATACTACATGAGCTTGTAGATCAGCTGAGTGACATTCTAAGTGTCTATTTAATGTACAGTTAGTTAAAAATAAATGAGGAACCATTTATTTTACATTTCATAAGCTTTATGCCTACTATCTATATTTCACATATTAGTTACAATAGCAGAATATATGCTCTGTATATATGTTGGTATGTATATGTGTGTGTGTGTGTATATATATATATATATATATATATATATATATATATATGTATATGTTTATCAGTATTCCCTCTAAGGTCAGTTTTGTATGTGGTCCAGCAGTGAACCAGTTAATAAGAGAACCATAGCTTGCAATCTGCATTGTGCAGTATTTGCTAATTGCAGGGTGTGGTTACCTAATTAACTGTTTTACTGCTGGGCTGCACACAAAACTGGCCTTAGAGGGAACACTGATGTGTATATGTATTTAATACCCAGTACGCTGTTGATGGGCTCACTGTCACTTTCCAAAATAATTCATAGGAGGGACGATTATGTTCAAGGAATATATTTCTCATCCGATTTATTGTAACTTAGTGACATCCTCAATTTAGTCTTCGGCATCCGCTATGGTCCTGCTCCTTATTCAATAGAATATAGGCATAAATGTTCCCCCACTAGGAATAAGCAATTTTTTATTTTACCTTGATCCTAATCAATAAAATGTTTGTTGCACCGTCAGCGGCCGAGACAGCAAGACGCATATAATAATCATTAGACATTCACTTTCATCTTTGAGGATTAGGGCTAAGACCTATTACTACTTTCCAGCTTTCAAGCAGACTCAAGCTCTAACTAAAAATACATATAGGTTCAGGAAAGCTTATCGGAGACCATAAGCACAACACAGTACGAATGCTAAGTTACATTATCACTATGACACACCGACATTTTATTGCCCTCTACTTTCAGCTATAAAAATAAACTGTTCTTCCTTAGCTCCCAGACAATGCTTCTCCTTATGTAATACTCTTAACAGATCTATAAGCAAACATTTATCATATTCACTTGTAATATAATGGAAGCGATATATAAATAACCTCCTCCTCCTATATTAAGGTCCAAAAGTATGTTGCACCATTGATCCAGGAACCAAACATCGACTCTCAGACAACAGTTTATACTATAGCATGCATTAACTACATTTCAGATTATACACACTTGAAAATATTCCTTAGAAGTTCCTATACAGTAACTATTTCCTTATAAACTATCTTCTACTGCCGAATTGTATAAGGTTAATTACACAATTACCATATAATCACCAACCCTAGATATTTAGGGCTTATATTGGTTTAGTCTTTATTGTTTATGATGCCAATCTTAGCTACACTAGTTTATTATAAGCAGTGTTTACCCGCTGATATAATCTCACAGATATCATTGGACCCCATCAGGGTCACGTGTGACTATCATATATTGCTCATCTTTTCGTAAACAAAAGGCCCATAAGCGGCCAGCCAAACAGTCGTTTACAAATTGCTATAATTATTATAAAATAGAGGTTTCAGAAATCCATATTATACCATCCATCCTTTCTCTTACTTATAACATTGTTTATTGTTAATCTGGAATTATGCCATTTATGTTTCATGGTATGTATTGTACATTTACTTTATTGCAAAACCTCAATAAAAGCATATTTAAAAAAATAAAATAAATGTATCATTGCTCAATATGATACTCTTGTTATTTTGATATCTAAATCTCTGGACTAGCACAGCTACTCCAATCACTCAAATATTCCTCCGTCTTCTGTAAAGTGTCATACTTCAGTGATGTGACGTGCAGAGTGAGTTGTACTGCCCTGCATGTCATTATAGATTGGAGTTAACCTAATTGATAGATAGGCTTCGTAAGAGATTTTCACTCAGTGCGCACTCACGATAACACCATTTTCCACGTATGCTCAAAACTCTTACATATATCAAAAGAGTAAACTCTGAATAAAGAGATTCAATGTTTACTTCATTGAATGCCGTGACAGCATTGTTCTTTTGAGCTTGATAACACTGCATTACCAAAGAATTTATGTTAGTAAGTTTAAAATATAAATAGAAATGCCTCCCTCTTAGTAGTTACAATCTTTCTGGCTATATTCCAAGTAAACCTGAATCTTAGTAACTACTATTCGGTGTTTACTTGGACGTCACTTTGTGTTGCTCCAGACCGCTTTCACGCATGTGTGAAAGTCACACCACCGCGCATATGGATGTAAGAATATTATTGAACAATTCTATCGCATATTGAAAATTTTGCGCATGTGTGTATCGCGCTATGTACTTTTACATAGCATTTAGGCTGCCAATTGACACGCAATTTGATTGGATGTCAATGAAAAGCTGTAAAAAAAAAAAAATTACTATCGAGTGGGGCCGGAGGGCGAACGGTGCTTAGAACATACTACAGAGCTATATTGTAATTAATAGAAGGTACAAGATAAAGAAAATGTGAATAATGTTTATTTATAATCTGCTTTCATTTGTCACTTACTAGTTTAGCATCGTTTACCCTCACTTTAAATGTTTAAATTTTTATAATAATAACTTTTCAAATTATTTTTCAGTTATATTCGAGAATAACTGATTTAGTTATATACCATTAGAACTACATAGATAATTATGAGATTATTGGGAGGTGAGCTTTCTCTAGTTTAATAGGTAAATCATTCATATTTGATCAACTTTCCAGCTGTACATTATTGGAAGAAGAAATAATCTTTACCTTTAATAATAACAATTTAAATAGTTTTATTTAACTAAAACAATAACATATAGAAAGACCAGCAACATAAAGGGTACGTCACTGGTCGTTAAGAGGTTAAATACTTTTTCCTTTCTTTCATGATTGTACCACAGGCGTGAGCTGCCAGTAGCATTTCCTCAAAGTTATGCAGCAGGCAGCTTGTGAGTTGTATACAAAGAGAGAAGCGCTCTACCAGGAACGAACAACAGCTCAGTGGCTTGTTCTATGGCGATTTACCACCCGGAAGCAGCCTCTTTTAGACCAGTGTGCTTTTCACAGAAGAAAACTTTCCTGAAGTATATCAGTCTGATCCCGCCAAATAAGGTCAGTCCAGCCCCGAAATACCAGGCAATTCTCCTCTGAACAAGGAACATGACAACCCCAGACGATCGTTTCGGCCTCCTATGGGCCTCGTCAGTGAGGTGCAGCCACATTCCTCTAAGCACACTGGGCAAGGAGTCCACGTCTGGTTTCCCCCATCACCCATAGGGAGACTTCCCCAGGGTCATAATAATTTGCATACAAAGAGAGAAGCGCTCTACCAGGAACGAACAACAGCTCAGTGGCTTGTTCTATGGCGATTTACCACCCGGAAGCAGCCTCTTTTAGACCAGTGTGCTTTTCACAGAAGAAAACTTTCCTGAAGTATATCAGTCTGATCCCGCCAAGTAAGGTCAGTCCAGCCCCGAAATACCAGGCAATTCTCCTCTGAACAAGGAACATGACAACCCCAGACGATCGTTTCGGCCTCCTATGGGCCTCGTCAGTGAGGTGCAGCCACATTCCTCTAAGCACACTGGGCAAGGAGTCCACGTCTGGTTTCCCCCATCACCCATAGGGAGACTTCCCCAGGGTCATAATAATTTGCATACAAAGAGAGAAGCGCTCTACCAGGAACGAACAACAGCTCAGTGGCTTGTTCTATGGCGATTTACCACCCGGAAGCAGCCTCTTTTAGACCAGTGTGCTTTTCACAGAAGAAAACTTTCCTGAAGTATATCAGTCTGATCCCGCCAAGTAAGGTCAGTCCAGCCCCGAAATACCAGGCAATTCTCCTCTGAACAAGGAACATGACAACCCCAGACGATCGTTTCGGCCTCCTATGGGCCTCGTCAGTGAGGTGCAGCCACATTCCTCTAAGCACACTGGGCAAGGAGTCCACGTCTGGTTTCCCCCATCACCCATAGGGAGACTTCCCCAGGGTCATAATAATTTGCATACAAAGAGAGAAGCGCTCTACCAGGAACGAACAACAGCTCAGTGGCTTGTTCTATGGCGATTTACCACCCGGAAGCAGCCTCTTTTAGACCAGTGTGCTTTTCACAGAAGAAAACTTTCCTGAAGTATATCAGTCTGATCCCGCCAAGTAAGGTCAGTCCAGCCCCGAAATACCAGGCAATTCTCCTCTGAACAAGGAACATGACAACCCCAGACGATCGTTTCGGCCTCCTATGGGCCTCGTCAGTGAGGTGCAGCCACATTCCTCTAAGCACACTGGGCAAGGAGTCCACGTCTGGTTTCCCCCATCACCCATAGGGAGACTTCCCCAGGGTCATAATAATTTGCATACAAAGAGAGAAGCGCTCTACCAGGAATGAACAACAGCTCAGTGGCTTGTTCTATGGCGATTTACCACCCGGAAGCAGCCTCTTTTAGACCAGTGTGCTTTTCGCAGAAGAAAACTTTCCTGAAGTATATCAGTCTGATCCCGCCAAGTAAGGTCAGTCCAGCCCCGAAATACCAGGCAATTCTCCTCTGAACAAGGAACATGACAACCCCAGACGATCGTTTCGGCCTCCTATGGGCCTCGTCAGTGAGGTGCAGCCACATTCCTCTAAGCACACTGGGCAAGGAGTCCACGTCTGGTTTCCCCCATCACCCATAGGGAGACTTCCCCAGGGTCATAATAATTTGCATACAAAGAGAGAAGCGCTCTACCAGGAACGAACAACAGCTCAGTGGCTTGTTCTATGGCGATTTACCACCCGGAAGCAGCCTCTTTTAGACCAGTGTGCTTTTCACAGAAGAAAACTTTCCTGAAGTATATCAGTCTGATCCCGCCAAGTAAGGTCAGTCCAGCCCCGAAATACCAGGCAATTCTCCTCTGAACAAGGAACATGACAACCCCAGACGATCGTTTCGGCCTCCTATGGGCCTCGTCAGTGAGGTGCAGCCACATTCCTCTAAGCACACTGGGCAAGGAGTCCACGTCTGGTTTCCCCCATCACCCATAGGGAGACTTCCCCAGGGTCATAATAATTTGCATACAAAGAGAGAAGCGCTCTACCAGGAACGAACAACAGCTCAGTGGCTTGTTCTATGGCGATTTACCACCCGGAAGCAGCCTCTTTTAGACCAGTGTGCTTTTCACAGAAGAAAACTTTCCTGAAGTATATCAGTCTGATCCCGCCAAGTAAGGTCAGTCCAGCCCCGAAATACCAGGCAATTCTCCTCTGAACAAGGAACATGACAACCCCAGACGATCGTTTCGGCCTCCTATGGGCCTCGTCAGTGAGGTGCAGCCACATTCCTCTAAGCACACTGGGCAAGGAGTCCACGTCTGGTTTCCCCCATCACCCATAGGGAGACTTCCCCAGGGTCATAATAATTTGCATACAAAGAGAGAAGCGCTCTACCAGGAACGAACAACAGCTCAGTGGCTTGTTCTATGGCGATTTACCACCCGGAAGCAGCCTCTTTTAGACCAGTGTGCTTTTCACAGAAGAAAACTTTCCTGAAGTATATCAGTCTGATCCCGCCAAGTAAGGTCAGTCCAGCCCCGAAATACCAGGCAATTCTCCTCTGAACAAGGAACATGACAACCCCAGACGATCGTTTCGGCCTCCTATGGGCCTCGTCAGTGAGGTGCAGCCACATTCCTCTAAGCACACTGGGCAAGGAGTCCACGTCTGGTTTCCCCCATCACCCATAGGGAGACTTCCCCAGGGTCATAATAATTTGCATACAAAGAGAGAAGCGCTCTACCAGGAACGAACAACAGCTCAGTGGCTTGTTCTATGGCGATTTACCACCCAGAAGCAGCCTCTTTTTTTTTATATAAGCTTGTGAGTTGTACTAGGAGGGTATGATCGGGTCATTATTGTTTATTCTGTCTAGTCATTACAAAAAAAATATATAGACTATTTGTCACCAAATATATTTTTCTTTTGAGTGAAGGGCAATTAAACTCAAAGTTTAATATTTTTCTGTGAATTAGTGATCCCCCCCACACCATTCCTCTCTAGTCATTTGCTCTCTTAATCATAGTTAGAACTCACAAGTAAGATGATCATTAAAGTGATAGTAAATCATAGCTTTTGTGAAACGCTAAGATTTACCAATGCAGCAAATAAAAGTGGACTTTCAGTCATGAAGTATAAAATAATTCATGCTAAGAGTTTTTATTTGTCTGCAGCGTTTGCCGCGCTGAGCGCCTCAGGCAGCCAACGGCAAAATGCTATTTTATCACTGAGGTGATTTTAGCGAAATAGTGTGCTAGCTATCAGGCATAATGCTAGCTGGCCTGCACAGCTATTGGCTAAGAGGTGGAAATGCCACCTCACAGCAAAATCACGTTTTGTCGTGGGCTGAGAAGCTCATTGCGGCGAAGCTTCAGACAAATAAAGGAACTTTCAGTATGCAGTATTTTATACTTTGACTGAAAGTCCCCTTTATTTGTAACACTGGAAAATCCTAGCGTTTCCCAAACCCTAGGATTCACTATCACTGCTGGAAAAAGAAGCACAGTTTAAATAACATGGAACATTAAGAACTAAATTAAACAGCTTACCAATATGATGAATATTATGTACCTATTTTCTATTATTTAATAATGCTCAAATGAAATGATCAGTTCGGCAAAGCTTTCAAAGATTAATTCATAAGGATTATGAATATTTCTTTCATGTAATTAACAAGAGTCCATGAGCTAGTGACGTATGGGATATACATTCCTACCAGGAGGGGCAAAGTTTCCCAAACCTTAAAATGCCTATAAATACACCCCTCACCACACCCACAAATCAGTTTTACAAACTTTGCCTCCAAGGGAGGTGGTGAAGTAAGTTTGTGCTAGATTCTACGTTGATATGCGCTCCGCAGCAAGTTGGAGCCCGGTTTTCCTCTCAGCGTGCAGTGAATGTCAGAGGGATGTGAGGAGAGTATTGCCTATTGAATGCAGTGATCTCCTTCTACGGGGTCTATTTCATAAGGTTCTCTGTTATCGGTCGTAGAGATTCATCTCTTACCTCCCTTTTCAGATCGACGATATACTCTTATATTTACCATTTCCTCTACTGATTCTCGTTTCAGTACTGGTTTGGCTTTCTACAAACATGTAGATGAGTGTCCTGGGGTAAGTAAGTCTTATTTTCTGTGACACTCTAAGCTATGGTTGGGCACTTTATTTATAAAGTTCTAAATATATGTATTCAAACATTTATTTGCCTTGACTCAGAATGTTCAACTTTCCTTATTTCCAGACAGTCAGTTTCATATTTGGGATTATGCTTTAAATTATCATATTTTGTCTTACCTCAAAAATTTGACTTTTTTCCCTGTGGGCTGTTAGGCTCGCGGGGGCTGAAAATGCTTCATTTTATTGCGTCATTTTTGGCGCGGATTTTTTTGGCGCAAAAATTCATTTTCGTTTCCGGCGTCATACGTGTCGCCGGAAGTTGCGTCATTTTTTGACGTTATTTTGCGCCAAAAATGTCGGCGTTCCGGATGTGGCGTCATTTTTGGCGCCAAAAGCATTTAGGCGCCAAATAATGTGGGCGTCTTATTTGGCGCTAAAAAATATGGGCGTCGCTTTTGTCTCCACATTATTTCAGTCTCATTTTCATTTGCTTCTGGTTGCTAGAAGCTTGATGTTTGGCATTTTTTTCCCATTCCTGAAACTGTCTTATAAGGAATTTGATTTATTTTGCTTTATATGTTGTTTTTTCTCTTACATATTGCAAGATGTCTCACGTTGCATCTGAGCCAGAAGATACTACAGGAAAACCACTGCCTGCTGGATCTACCAAAGCTAAGTGTATCTGCTGTAAACTTTTGGTAGCTATTTCTCCAGCTGTTGTTTGTATTAATTGTCATGACAAACTTGTTAAAGCAGATAATATTTCCTTTAGTGATGTACCATTGCCTGTTGCAGTTCCCTCAACATCTAAGGTGCAGAATGTTCCTGATAACATAAGAGATTTTGTTTCTGAATCCATAAGAAGGCTTTGTCTGTTATTTCTCCTTCTAGTAAACGTAAAAAGTCTTTTAAATCTTCTCTCTCTACAGATGAATTTTTAAATGAACACCATCATTCTGATTCTTTGGACTCTTCTAGTTCAGAGGATTCTGTCTCAGAGATTGATGCTGATAAATCTTCATATTTATTTAAGATGGAATTTATTCGCTCTTTACTTAAAGAAGTACTAATTGCTTTAGAAATAGAGGATTCTAGTCCTCTTGATACTAATTCTATACGTTTGGATAAGGTTTTTAAAGCTCCTGCGGTTATTCCAGAAGTCTTTCCTGTTCCTAATGCTATTTCTGCAGTAATTGCTAAGGAATGGGATAAATTGGGTAATTCATTTACTCCTTCTAAACGTTTTAAGCAATTATATCCTGTTCCGCCTGACAGGTTAGAATTTTGGGACAAAATCCCTAAAGTTGATGGGGCTATTTCTACCCTTGCTAAACGTACTACCATTCCTACGTCAGATGGTACCTCGTTTAAGGATCCTTTAGATAGAAAAATTGAATCTTTTCTAAGAAAAGCTTATCTATGTTCAGGTAATCTTCTTAGACCTGCTATATCATTGGCTGATGTTGCTGCAGCTTCAACTTTTTGGTTGGAAACTCTAGCGCAACAAGTAACAAATCGTGATTCTCATGATATTATTATTCTTCTCCAGCATGCTAATAATTTCATCTGTGATGCCATTTTTGATATTATTAGAGTTGATGTTAGATTTATGTCTCTGGCTATCTTAGCCAGAAGAGCTTTATGGCTTAAGACTTGGAATGCTGATATGGCTTCTAAATCAACTCTACTTTCCATTTCTTTCCAGGGAAACAAATTATTTGGTTCTCAGTTGGATTCTATTATTTCAACTGTTACTGGTGGGAAAGGAACTTTTTTACCACAGGATAAAAAATCTAAAGGTAAAAACAGGGCTAACAATCGTTTTCGTTCCTTTCGTTTCAACAAAGAACAAAAGCCTGATCCTTCGTCCTCAGGAGCAGTTTCAGTTTGGAAACCATCTCCAGTCTGGAATAAATCCAAGCCTGCTAGAAAGGCAAAGCCTGCTTCTAAGTTCACATGAAGGTACGGCCCTCATTCCAGTTCAGCTGGTAGGGGGCAGGTTACGTTTTTTCAAAGAAATTTGGATCAAATCTGTTCACAATCTTTGGATTCAGAACATTGTTTCAGAAGGGTACAGAATTGGTTTCAAGATGAGACCTCCTGCAAAGAGATTTTTTCTTTCCCATGTCCCAGTAAATCCAGTGAAAGCTCAAGCATTTCTGAATTGTGTTTCAGATCTAGAGTTGGCTGGAGTAATTATGCCAGTTCCAGTTCCGGAACAGGGGATGGGGTTTTATTCAAATCTCTTCATTGTACCAAAGAAGGAGAATTCCTTCAGACCAGTTCTGGATCTAAAATTATTGAATCGTTATGTAAGGATACCAACGTTCAAGATGGTAACTGTAAGGACTATATTGCCTTTTGTTCAGCAAGGGAATTATATGTCCACAATAGATTTACAGGATGCATATCTGCATATTCCGATTCATCCAGATCATTATCAGTTCCTGAGATTCTCTTTTCTAGACAAGCATTACCAATTTGTGGCTCTACCGTTTGGCCTTGCTACAGCTCCAAGAATTTTCACAAAGATTCTCGGTGCCCTTCTGTCTGTAATCAGAGAACAGGGTATTGTGGTATTTCCTTATTTGGACGATATCTTGGTACTTGCTCCGTCTTTACATTTAGCAGAGTCTCATACGAATCGACTTGTGTTGTTTCTTCAAGATCATGGTTGGAGGATCAATTTACCAAAAAGTTCTTTGATTCCTCAAACAAGGGTAACCTTTCTGGGTTTCCAGATAGATTCAGTGTCCATGACTCTGTCTTTAACAGACAAGAGACGTCTAAAATTGATTACAGCTTGTCGAAACCTTCAGTCACAATCATTCCCTTCGGTAGCCTTATGCATGGAAATTCTAGGTCTTATGACTGCTGCATCGGACGCGATCCCCTTTGCTCGTTTTCACATGCGACCTCTTCAGCTCTGTATGCTGAACCAATGGTGCAGGGATTACACGAAGATATCTCAATTAATATCTTTAAAACCGATTGTTCGACACTCTCTAACGTGGTGGACAAATCACCATCGTTTAATTCAGGGGGCTTCTTTTGTTCTTCCGACCTGGACTGTAATTTCAACAGATGCAAGTCTCACAGGTTGGGGAGCTGTGTGGGGATCTCTGACGGCACAAGGAGTTTGGGAATCTCAGGAGGTGAGATTACCGATCAATATTTTGGAACTCCGTGCAATTTTCAGAGCTCTTCAGTTTTGGCCTCTTCTGAAGAGAGAATCGTTCATTTGTTTTCAGACAGACAATGTCACAACTGTGGCATACATCAATCATCAAGGAGGGACTCACAGTCCTCTGGCTATGAAAGAAGTATCTCGAATTTTGGTTTGGGCGGAATCCAGCTCCTGTCTAATCTCTGCGGTTCATATCCCAGGTGTAGACAATTGGGAAGCGGATTATCTCAGTCGCCAAACGTTGCATCCGGGCGAATGGTCTCTTCACCCAGAGGTATTTCTTCAGATTGTTCAATTGTGGGGGCTCCCAGAGATAGATCTGATGGCCTCTCATCTAAACAAGAAACTTCCCAGGTATCTGTCCAGATCCCGGGATCCTCAGGCGGAGGCAGTGGATGCATTATCACTTCCTTGGAAGTATCATCCTGCCTATATCTTTCCGCCTCTAGTTCTTCTTCCAAGAGTAATCTCCAAGATTCTGAGGGAATGCTCGTTTGTTCTGCTAATAGCTCCGGCATGGCCTCACAGGTTTTGGTATGCGGATCTTGTCCGGATGGCATCTTGCCAGCCATGGACTCTTCCGTTAAGACCAGACCTTCTGTCACAAGGTCCTTTTTTCCATCCGGATCTGAAATCCTTAAATTTAAAGGTATGGAGATTGAACGCTTGATTCTTGGTCATAGAGGTTTCTCTGACTCCGTGATTAATACTATGTTACAGGCTCGTAAATCTGTATCTCGAGAGATATATTATAGAGTCTGGAAGACTTATATTTCATGGTGTCTTTCTCATCATTTTTCTTGGCATTCTTTTAGAATACCGAGAATTTTACAATTTCTTCAGGATGGTTTGGATAAGGGTTTGTCCGCAAGTTCTTTGAAAGGACAAATCTCTGCTCTTTCTGTTCTTTTTCACAGAAAGATTGCTATTCTTCCTGATATTCATTGTTTTGTACAAGCTTTGGTTCGTATAAAACCTGTCATTAAGTCAATTTCTCCTCCTTGGAGTTTGAATTTGGTTCTGGGAGCTCTTCAAGCTCCTCCGTTTGAACCTATGCATTCATTGGACATTAAATTACTTTCTTGGAAAGTTTTGTTCCTTTTGGCCATCTCTTCTGCTAGAAGAGTTTCTGAATTATCTGCTCTTTCGTGTGAGTCTCCTTTTCTGATTTTTCATCAGGATAAGGCGGTGTTGCGAACTTCTTTTGAATTTTTACCTAAAGTTGTGAATTCCAACAACATTAGTAGAGAAATTGTGGTTCCTTCATTATGTCCTAATCCTAAGAATTCTAAGGAGAAATCATTGCATTCTTTGGATGTTGTTAGAGCTTTGAAATATTATGTTGAAGCTACGAAATCTTTCCGTAAGACTTCTAGTCTATTTGTTATCTTTTCCGGTTCTAGGAAAGGCCAGAAAGCTTCTGCCATTTCTTTGGCATCTTGGTTGAAATCTTTAATTCATCTTGCCTATGTTGAGTCGGGTAAAACTCCGCCTCAAAGAATTACAGCTCATTCTACTAGGTCAGTATCTACTTCCTGGGCGTTTAGGAATGAAGCTTCGGTTGACCAGATCTGCAAAGCAGCAACTTGGTCTTCTTTGCATACTTTTACTAAATTCTACCATTTTGATGTATTTTCTTCTTCTGAAGCAGTTTTTGGTAGAAAAGTTCTTCAGGCAGCGGTTTCAGTTTGAATCTTCTGCTTATGTTTTTTGTTAACTTTATTTTGGGTGTGGATTATTTTCAGCAGGAATTGGCTGTCTTTATTTTATCCCTCCCTCTCTAGTGACTCTTGTGTGGAAAGATCCACATCTTGGGTAGTCATTATCCCATACGTCACTAGCTCATGGACTCTTGTTAATTACATGAAAGAAAACATAATTTATGTAAGAACTTACCTGATAAATTCATTTCTTTCATATTAACAAGAGTCCATGAGGCCCACCCTTTTTTGTGGTGGTTATGATTTTTTTGTATAAAGCACAATTATTCCAATTCCTTATTTTATATGCTTCGCACTTTTTCTTATCACCCCACTTCTTGGCTATTCGTTAAACTGATTTGTGGGTGTGGTGAGGGGTGTATTTATAGGCATTTTAAGGTTTGGGAAACTTTGCCCCTCCTGGTAGGAATGTATATCCCATACGTCACTAGCTCATGGACTCTTGTTAATATGAAAGAAATGAATTTATCAGGTAAGTTCTTACATAAATTATGTTTTCTTGTTACTAAAGATATGTTTGTATGCTTTTAAATAACATCTTTTTTCATGTACATGTAAGTGTTCTCTATTCTACTTCCTTTACATATTTCACATTTTTAACATTTCTTTCTGTTTCTTTTTTTTTTTTTTTTAATGTAGGAACATCACCCAGTGATATGGACACCTATGTGCGTTTTGAATTTGCCTATCCCAGTCTGGTGAGTTGAAAATAATAGTCCAGAAAGTGGTTTTCTCCATTTATGTATTTTTTTAATTTGTTTTAACTTTCCTCTAACACAGAGGTGGTCCAGAACAGATGACTTATGCTACATATTTTCTTCAACTTCCTTATTCATATTGTCCTCACTAATATCCAGTGCAGTCGCCACAGGCCACACTTATTCCATCATATTTATTTGTGGGTCCACAGTTTTTTTGTTTTTTTTTTCTTCTCCCTTTTGGGTGGAGGCTTCTATTGTCTTCCCATTCACCATGACCTTATCCAGGTTCCAGTTTTCTGTCTGAATTTTAAGGGTCCTACCATTGGTGCCTCAATAGTTGACAAAGGCATTTCCTGAAGTAAGAAATTTAGATAAAAGGAATCCCATTTTTCTTCTTAAAAGGAAAGAGTCCACAGCTGCATTCATTACTTTCGTGAAATAAGAACCTGGCCACCAGGAGGAGGCAAAGACAACCCAGCCAAAGGCTTAAATACTCCTCCCACTCCCCTCATCCCCCAGTCATTCTTTGCCTTTCATCCCAGGAGGTTGGCAGAGACGTGTCAGAATTTTTCATTTTTGTTTTCGTCTCTTATGGAGGGTAGTACTCTTCGGCATGGGACAGGAGTTTTAAGTAGTCCTGTCAGTCTCTCAGTGAGGGCTTGGATGAAAGTCTGGAGATGCAGGGAGAGTCTCTCTGCAAAACCATCCCGACTCATATTAACAGCTCCTCAAGCAATCGGCGTTGTCTAACTTCGCTCCGCTGCCTGCTTTCTTCTCTCAAGTCCATGGCGGAGGTGATGCCACTATTCTTCACACTTGAAAAGCTGTGTTCCTGTTCCATGGCCTAGATTCCGGTAAGATCGTTTCATTTTACTTTATCGTCAATGTACTGTAATGTGAATGTTTTCCCGAGAGGCTACCACACCTTTGCGGGTCTAACTATATGACATAAGGGTCTCAGTGAGTCTCTGTTAGTAGCTTGGAATCGAGGGTTAATTTCTCCTGAGGGGGGTTATTGAACAGGGGGGTTTATAATCATGTTTGTTATGTGATTCTACCTGCTTATGTGTGATGTTTATGGGCTTGTGGTTGGAACTTTGATGCCTTTGGAAGTGACGCAGCCTTTTGGTTGGGCATGCTTTTTTGGACTGTTCAACTTTGGTTTCGCTCCGTTCCCCATTTCCGCATTCATGACCGTGGGGCGTAGGAGATTTTCTGGATTTTCTTCCAGCTTGGGCTGGGCCTCTACAGTTCCCCGCGGGTGTAGCTGTTCCGGAGTATTGTGCCTTTCGTTACAGGATTGGGCGCCTTAGCATGTTGCTTAGACATCTTTTTCAGTTCTTGAATGACCCTATTGTTAGCAGATATGGGGACTTTCTGTCTGATAATGGGAATGGTGCACTTCTTTAGACATGTGGGGTTATCTCCTGTTTGTCGTTTGTTTGAAATCTTTCCCAGTTTTTTGTAAGACAGGGCTCCGTTCTGCTGTTCCTGCGGGCAGGCCTGTGTCTTTTGGGCGTTAACCTTAGGGTTGCCTTATACTTTATTTTGTATTCGATGGGATGTCTTTTATTTGTGTTTGCTTCCTTCAGGAACCATCTGGGATTTATACTCCCAGAAGTTGTTTGGACATGTTAGTCCTATGTTTAATAATGTCTGTTTTCCTTTTTCCCCTATGTGGGAGAATTTATGCAGCTGACCCTGAGTACAGGCTGGTCCTGTTGGATTCGTTTGGTTTTGTGGCTGTTCAGACACATGGCACAGTGTCTGCTGGATCGGTAGTAGCACTGAGTGCTCAAGTTATCATTGTTTTTTATGTTCAGCTAAGCATTCGAGAGGACCTGTGGGTTCACGAGGTGGGAAAGGATTGTTGCAGTCCTTATAGCCTTCAGTCATGGATGACCAGGCAGGGGAGTGTTCCGCTGCATCACTTTATCTGACATATGATTTCATCAGAACCTGGAGTTCCTCCTCCATGTGGGGATGGGGGGCTGGCGGGCATTGTGCACCTTTGCCACTGCTTGAGTGGTTTGGCCTTCAGTTTTTAGGCTCCTGGATGGTCCTATGGGGCTTGATCTAACAGCTTGGATAGGTGTTCAGCTTGCAGAAGGTTTAGTATTTTGAAACTTATTGGAGCTTTTGGCACCTTTTAAAGGGTGCGCCTCACCAGGTAAGGTCTGTGTGAGTTATGAGACCTTGGGTCTTTTTCCATTGTCCCGGGTGGGTTAGATCTCCTTTTGGGTATCTGTGTTCCGGACGTTGGTTTGATCCTGGTGGGGATGTGTTTAGCTTGTTTTCTTCCGGAGCTGGGAAGGTTTAACACCTTTTCTCTCACCTGTGTCCGCTCCCTGTGTGAAGGTGATGGGGAGACTAGCCCTGCTAGTAGGGTTTTGGGAACTTCGAGGTATCCCCTCTGTTGTCCTGTGGCCTGTGAAGTCTCTTATTTGACTTCTAGCTTTTGCTCCTTGGAGAGTTGGACTTTATCTAGGGGTGGTTGCTTCATTTGGTCGGAGCTTTCGAGTTCTCTGCGCTGTCCGGATTTTCTGGATATGCTCCATCACTTATGTCTGGCTTTTTGGCCAGTCGGGGTGTTTAGTTCCAGGGTATAGTTGCCTGAACTATTAGGTACCCGGACCTGTTTTTTCTTCCTGAGTCTTCCTCTTTCGGGGGCTTCGTTCCTGTCCCAGTTTTGGTTTGTTTGGATCTCAGGGTTGGTCGGGATATTCCACGGAGGTGGGAACTGGGGCTATGTCCTTGCTCCATCTACCTGACCGGATCAGGGTTGGCCCGGTCTATCAGAGTATTTATTACTCCTTGCCACAGAGTAACCCATGTCATCTGGGATTCACTGGGTAGCTTGCGCCTCAAATATGGTGGGTTCCTACCCAGCTGCTGGCGCTGGATTCCGGTCTTCTGGTGCGCCTTAGGGTTGCATTCCCCTGTTAGTTTGCCAGGGTACCCGTGGATTCTCTTCTCTGCAGGCAAATAGGTTGGCTGTGCCTATGTTGGGGGAACTACTTGTGTGGGGGTCCTTTCTAGGACATTTGTGGGGGATTTTTTCTTTCTGTTTAGCTGGTGGCTTTGTGCCTGAAGGACAGTTGTTGCCCTTCTGGCCTCTTCCCTTTTTTTAAGGGATATTTGCTTCTGGGGAGACAGAGTCCTTACTAGGAGCTTCTCCTGGTCAGGAAGTGGAAGGTGGACTTGGTTCCACCTGGAATCTTGCTGGTTCCATGTCAGACTGTGGGGCCTTGTTTTGAGAAATCCTTGGGTCTATGGCCTTGTCTGTTTTCAGAGTTGTATACTCTGAGAGAATGGCTTTGCCATCTTTACGGTCGTTCCTGTACCAGTTTCGGGATCTTTGTTCCCTTGTATTGGTGGCCCAGCTGGGTCTTCAGGTCTGGATGCCTGAGCGGTCAATGGGTCACAGTATCCTTTGGGATGTGTGAGCTTGCTGTATCTATTCTGATAGCTCAGTCTGCTACGAAATGGGTTTTTCCTTGCTCCTTTGACAGGAGACGGTTTCCTCTTCCTTCGGGTTCTGAGGGTAATTCTCCTTCTCTGGGGGCCTCGATGGAGGCTTTGTGTTCCCCTTTTTAGAGACCTTTGATTAGGTCTGGTGGCTTCGTGCCCTCTGTCGGGGGCTGTTTTGTGCGGTCTGTTTTTTGAAGACTGCTTCTTCTTCCTTGCGGCTAGCTGGACAGCTAGCTCAGCGTACTAATGCACTGTGACTACTCTGCACTGTAGCAAACCGAGGGTTGCTGGTCCGATCTCCGGCGATGTCTACTCAGCCTTCTCCCTTTCAAGGTTGATATGATGAGCAGTGCCTTGAGTCCCTTAAGGGGGATTAGCTGCACGTTACAAGACCATTCATGTTTTAGCTCCCTCTGTGTTCTCAAACTTGGGATTTTGCATGGGTCTATTACACGCTCTTTCATGGTCGAATACTTGGGTATTCTTTGGGCACGCGCTGAGAGGACTTTGCCTCTTTAGTTGCGTTCCATGCTTGTAGGATGTTGGAGAGATGTTTTTTCAGTTGAAGTGCCCGGTTTTATCCCGGGTTTCGCCTGGTATAGGCATGGCCTCCTCCTTCCCTGTTTGGGTTCATTTGGGTCTCTGATCTGGGCCCACTCTTGGAGGTGCTGTTTTTTGCATTGATGGACTTTTCGGTTCCTCGATCCTCCTTGACCTTGTTCCTTTTGGGGTTTTCGGCTGGTTTACCCTTCATTTGTGAGGGGTGAGTGGTGGGGGACCATCTGTTGGGCGACGGTGTCTCTTGGTGGGCTGTTGGCTCAGTCGAGTTTGTTTGCGGTCTCTAATTTGGCTCTGGACTGGCTGCGTGTCAGTGTCACTGGGGCTTTTCCTTTGAAATTTTTTTTCTCGGATTCGGACGCAGCAGGATTTTTTATTGGGTAGAGGTTCAGGCTGGTGCCCTCAGTAAGGGGCTGCCTATTGTACCCTCCCGTCTTGACATTCAGTGTCCTCTATAGCTTGGGTATTGTTTTCCCAAAAGTAATAAATGCAGCTGTGGACTCTTTCCATTTAAGAAGAAAAATATAAATTATGCTTACCTAGTCATTTCCTTTTCTTCTGATGGAAAGAGTCCACAGCTCCCCACCCATCATTTTATGTGGGGCGTCCTTTTTGTTCTTCTGGCACCTTTCACCTGATATTCCTTCTACTGTTCCTTGTTCCTCGGCAGAATGACTGGGGGATAAGGTGAGTGGGAGGAGTATTTAAGCCTTTGGCTGGGTTGTCTTTGCCTCCTCCTGGTGGCCAGGTTCTTATTTCCCAAAAGTAATGAATGCAGCTGTGGACTCTTTCCATCAGAAGAAAAGGAAATTATCATTTAAGCATAATTTATGTTTTCTCTCTCCTCTTTATCTAGGTATTCTATTATAAAACAAACAAAGTGTTAAGCGGTGCGCTCTATCTCTCCCATTCACATAACCTTCGGCACACAGTTAAGGATCCTATTGTTTCTCCAGGATGGACTGGAGAAGGGTCTTTCTGCCAGTTCCCTGAGGGGACAGATTTCGGCCCTGTCTGTTCTACTACACAAGAGGCTCTCAGAACTTCCAGGTGTACAGTCATTTGTTAAGGCTCTGATTAGGATCAGACCGGTGTTCAGATCTAAGACTCCTCCTTGAAGTCTGAATCTTGTTCTTAAGGTTTTGCAACGGGCTCCATTTGAGCCTATGCATGAAATAGACATTAAGTTTTTGCCCTGGTAGGTTCTTTTTCTACTGGCTATTGCTTTGGCGTGCAGAGTTTCTGAGATTGACGCTTTGCAAAGTGAGCCTCCTTATCTGGTGTTTCATTCTGATAAGGCTGTCCTACGTACTAAGTTAGGTTTTCTTCCTAATGTTGTGTCAAACCGCAACATCAATCAAGACATTGTGGTTCCTTCCTTGTGTCGTAACCCTCCTTCTTCGAAGGAACGTTTGCTTCATAATTTGGACGTGGTTCACACTTTGAAGTTCTATCTTCAGGCTACTAAGGATTTTAGATAAACTTCTTCCTTGTTTGTTGCCTATTCGGGGAAGCGTAAGGGTCAGAAGGACTCTGCGACTTACTTATCTTTTTGGTTAAGGAGTGTCATCTGCTTAGCTTATGAGACAGCGGGACATAAACCTCCTCAGAGAATTACAGCTCATTCTACTAGAGCAGTGGCTTCCTTTTGGGCCTTTAAGAACGAGGCCTCTATGGATCAGATTTGTAAGGCGTCTACCTGGTCCTCCTTACATACATACTTTTTCTAAATTTTACAAGTTTGATGTTTTTGCTTCATCTGAAGCAGCCTTCAGGAGAAAGATTTTGCAGGCTGTGGTGCCCTCAGATTAGGGTCCGCCTCCCTTTATCATTCAGTGTCCTCTAGAACTTGGGTATAAGTTTCCCAACAGTAAGGAATGAAGCCGTGGACTCTCCTTATATTAACCCCTTGAGTGCTAACGATGGCTCTGAGCCGTCACAAATTGTCTCAGTCAGGTGCTAACGACGGCTCAGAGCTTGGAGTATATAGGTGTTTCTCAAATGGAGGGTTGGCCATTTTTTGGGTTGGTGTCTTTTAACAAGCTTTTAGATTTATTTAATCCAGTAATCTTTTAATTTGTATTGCATCTATGGATGTTTTACATTTGTTTGAAATAGGGCTTCTGTTTTGGCATAAGCTCTATGGCTAAATAAATATTCAAGAAATGGTAAATGTTTTTTTTTTTTGTTTTTTTTGTTTTTTTCAGGAGGAGGCTCAGAAAGACAAAACAAATGTGATTAAGGGCACAAATTCTCCAGGTTTGTAGTGTATGCTGTCTATGTTGAGTGCTGTTGAATTATGTGTTTTAGACACTGTAATAAAATATTTTGTTAACTTTTCCTGTCTTCTGACTCCGCTTTTACCTCCAGTGTACAAAGAGAAGTTTACTTTGCAAATAAATCGAAATCATCGTGGTTTAAAGAGGGCAATCCAGGCCAAGGGGGTCAAATTTGAAGTCATCATGAAAGGGTGAGAAATGGGTGATTGTGTGTGTCAAAAAGGCCAATAGTCTTTGTGTAGCATTGTGAGTCATACCTTGGAAATTATTTATTTGTAATATTTTGATGTACCACTAGGCGTCTCTTTAAGGGAGACCGTGTCCTGGGAACTGCACATCTCAAACTGGAATCACTGGAGACAAACTGCGAGGTCCGGGAGATAGTGGAGGTGACTAGATTCCAACCCTTCCTTTTTCATGCCTACTTTATTCACTTTTACACAACATAAACTATTTCCATTTCACGTTTCCTACTAACCTTTCTCATCACCATCTTTTCTTTTTCTATGTTTTCTCAGGGTTTTACTCTATTACACTATTTACTCTTTGATATTCCTTTAAATCCTGTCTTTTTTTCCATTGCCCTGTTTTTATATTCCATTTGCTAGTTGCTAGAATATCTCTTTACCTTTTCAGTTTTCTATATTTTTAGTTAAATCTTTATTACACATTCATCATTGCAGCATATAAATCATAATATGATACATCTAAAAAGCACCTAGCCACCACTAGAAGAATGGTTTGATGTCCAATCCTTTGCAGTTACTTTGTAATGAAATTTTATTGTCATGAACCTTATGTTTACTGTAGATTATAGAGCTGACAATTGCATATATACTATTCCTGACTTTATTGGGTTCAAAGCTGATGAGTTTACAGTAGTAACTTACTAATATATATGGGTTTTTCACTTCTTCAAAGACGTCTCTTTAGCTACCCCCCCCCCATGTCATTTATGGTCTGAAAACAAAAAATAATCACTATAAGTCTGTAATCCACTTTTTCTTTTTGGACATTTTAACTTGAGAAATTTATGTTAAAAAAAAAACTTGGAGTGTATAGGTGTTTCTCAAATGGAGGGTTGGCCATTTTTTGGGTTGGTGTCTTTTAACAAGCTTTTAGACTTATTTAATCCAGTAATCTTTTAATTTGTATTGCATCTATGGATGTTTTACATTTGTTTGAAATAGGTCTTCTGTTTGGCCTAAGCTCTATGGCTAAATAAATATTCAAGAAATGCAAACCTCAACCCTTATTTCTTTCTAATGGCAGTGAGAGTCCACAAAATCCATTCATAACATATGGGAAATACTTCACCTGGCCACTAGGAGGAGGCAACAACACCCCAAACAAAGCATTAACTATCCCTCCCACTTCCCCTACCCTCTCAGTAGTTCTTTGTCTGTTTTCATGGAGGTAGGCAGAGAGAGGTGCTCTGTTGAAAATTCTAATTTTATTGTCCACAATGGATTGTTTCCTGCAAGAGCGGACAGGGGAGTTGTAAAGAGCCATGTATTCCTGTGGTAGAGTTTTGGTGTGTACTAGCTTCTGGATGTTGCAGGGAAGTTCCCATGCCTCCTTCCTGCATGTCTGAGCTTTTTGGCAAACAGTGTTGGTTACACTGATTTTCCTTTTATGTTTCACGACCCAGTTTGGATGAAGATGACTCTACTGTCAACTGGGTAAGTCCTGTCTCTCCTTTCCTCCCCCTCTAATGACTTCTTGTCTGAATATAGTGGGCATCGGACATTGTTACAGAGCAAACTGGGTAACAGAACAGACCCTCACATATATGATTTGGTGTAACTAGGTTTTAATACATGACCAGATTCTGTAATATATCTAAGTTATTGAGACTTGGGATATGGCTGACTGTGAGACCTCAAGAGGAGGTCCTCAGCAATATTTTATATGCGGGTGGTCTGTAACACTTTAGAAGTGCCACCGGGTCCTCTGACTGGGCCATTCAGACCCAGTGCACACCGCTAATGAGCAATACTCCGGTGGGGTTACTAAAGGAAGCGAACGTGTAGCGCTCTTGCAAGAGGGGGTAAGATTGTATTACCTCCTCAGATTGATTGACTCGCACTAGGTGCCATTTATAGACATGTCTCCGCGAGTGGTGGGCGTAGCAGGTGGCTGAGGGAGGCCGTGCTTATGCTGCAAGCCTGTTTTTTTGCGTCACCCTGCCCCTGCCTCACTCTCATAGCATTCCCTGTGTGCACCGCAGTCTTCAGCCCTAGCCGCAGCATAAGAGAATAGCACTTCTCAAGGAGGTGATAAGGCATCTCAAATAAAGCATTATACTTGGGGGGCCACATTGGGGATTTAAAATCTCTGTGCATAGTATTTTATTTATTGCCTTCATTATTATACTGGCTGCTAAATTTTGTTTTCTGTTCTCTGATTATTATGGAGGACTCCCCTTCAGAACTTAGTAAGGAGGGTATTTGCTTTATTTGAGGATAATACATGTATGCAGGTTAAACACAGTTTGTCCTCCTGCGCAATTGTGTAGCTCATGCCTTCTGTCCTACAGTCTCATTCAGGGGGCCCCGTATCTAGACATCTGATATATCCCTGCCAGCTCAGGCTAATCCTGGATCTTCTGCGGACTCGCAGATATCAATTTGCTCTGATATGCTAGTACTACAACCCCAGACAGTGGCTACTATCCCAACACATGTTGTCCCATGCAACCCCGTCCCTGAAACTGTCAGGGGTTAGTGTTTTTCCTCAGGACTTCACAGCCCAATTACAGCCTGTGGTTTCTTCTGCCATAAGTGCTTTGCCGATTGCAGGTAAAAGGAAGAGGAAGGTTAAGAATTGTTCTATGGGAGCTGCAGTGGTCAGCCATATACAGCTTTTACGTGGACAATTCCTCAGCTAGTTCTGAAGGAGAACTTTCATCCTCTAACTCCTCTGGAGAGTCAATACATGCCTCTGAGGACATTCATTTAGATATAAAATTAAACACCTAAGATATTTGTTTAACAGAGGGATTAACCACCTGAGTCTAAACCCTCAGAGGAAAAACAGATACACAAATTGGATATGGTGTTTAAACCTAAGCTAAAGACCCCTGAAGTATTACCAGTAGCTTCATTGGTGGCAGATATTATTATAACCAAGGAATAGGAAAAACCTTGGGTCCCTGTCTCTCTCCAAGTTGAAAGAAAATGTTTCCTGTACCAGATAGCTATTTGAAGGTGTGGAATACTGTCCCTAAAGTGGACGGTGCCATTTCCACTACATTTTTGCACATCTTTTAAGGACCCTATGCATAGGAAATTAGAGGGATACAGAAGAAAGACCTTTTTTCAAGGAGGCTTGCTTTCTTTCATGTAATTAGCAAGAGTCCATGAGCTAGTGACGTATGGGATATACATTCCTACCAGGAGGGGCAAAGTTTCCCAAACCTCAAAATGCCTATAAATACACCCCTCACCACACCCACAATTCAGTTTTACAAACTTTGCCTCCGATGGAGGTGGTGAAGTAAGTTTGTGCTAGATTCTACGTTGATATGCGCTCCGCAGCAAGTTGGAGCCCGGTTTTCCTCTCAGCGTGCAGTGAATGTCAGAGGGATGTGAGGAGAGTATTACCTATTTGAATGCAGTGATCTCCTTCTACGGGGTCTATTTCATAGGTTCTCTGTTATCGGTCGTAGAGATTCATCTCTTACCTCCCTTTTCAGATCGACGATATACTCTTATATATACCATTACCTCTGCTGATTCTCGTTTCAGTACTGGTTTGGCTATCTGCTATATGTAGATGAGTGTCCTGGGGTAAGTAAGTCTTATTTTCTGTGACACTCCAAGCTATGGTTGGGCACTTTGTTTATAAAGTTCTAAATATATGTATTCAAACATTTATTTGCCTTGACTCAGAATGTTCAACTTTCCTTATTTTCAGACAGTCAGTTTCATATTTGGGATAATGCATTTTAATTTAACATTTTTCTTACCTTAAAATTTGACTTTTTCCCTGTGGGCTGTTAGGCTCGCGGGGGCTGAAAATGCTTCATTTTATTGCGTCATTCTTGGCGCGGACTTTTTTGGCGCAAAAATTCTATTTCCGTTTCCGGCGTCATACGTGTCGCCGGAAGTTGCGTCATTTTTTGACGTTATTTTGCGCCAAAAATGTCGGCGTTCCGGATATGGCGTCATTTTTGGCGCCAAAAAGCATTTAGGCGCCAAATAATGTGGGCGTCTTATTTGGCGCGAAAATATATGGGCGTCGCTTTTGTCTCCACATTATTTAAGTCTCATTTTTTATTGCTTCTGGTTGCTAGAAGCTTGTTCTTTGGCATTTTTTCCCATTCCTGAAACTGTCATTTAAGGAATTTGATCAATTTTGCTTTATATATATATGTTGTTTTTTCTCTTAAATATTGCAAGATGTCTCACGTTGCATCTGAGTCAGAAGATACTACAGGAAAATCGCTGTCAAGTGCTGAATCTACCAAAGCTAAGTGTATCTGCTGTAAACTTTTGGTAGCTATTCCTCCAGCTGTTGTTTGTATTGATTGTCATGACAAACTTGTTAAAGCAGATAATATTTCCTTTAGTAAAGTACCATTGCCTGTTGCAGTTCCTTCAACATCTAAGGTGCAGAATGTTCCTGATAATATAAGAGATTTTGTTTCTGAATCCATAAAGAAGGCTATGTCTGTTATTTCTCCTTCTAGTAAACGTAAAAAATCTTTTAAAACTTCTCTCCCTACAGATGAATTTTTAAATGAACATCATCATTCTGATTCTGATGATTCCTCTGGTTCAGAGGATTCTGTCTCAGAGGTTGATGCTGATAAATCTTCATATTTATTTAAAATGGAATTTATTCGTTCTTTACTTAAAGAAGTACTAATTGCTTTAGAAATAGAGGATTCTGGTCCTCTTGATACTAATTCTAAACGTTTAGATAAGGTATTTAAAGCTCCTGTGGTTATTCCAGAAGTTTTTCCTGTTCCTAATGCTATTTCTGCAGTAATTTCCAAAGAATGGGATAATTTGGGTAATTCATTTACTCCTTCTGAACGTTTTAAGCAATTATATCCTGTGCCGTCTGACAGATTAGAATTTTGGGACAAGATCCCTAAAGTTGATGGGGCTATTTCTACCCTTGCTAAACGTACTACTATTCCTACGTCAGATGGTACTTCGTTTAAGGATCCTCTAGATAGGAAAATTGAATCCTTTCTAAGAAAAGCTTATCTGTGTTCAGGTAATCTTCTTAGACCTGCTATATCTTTGGCTGATGTTGCCGCAGCTTCAACTTTTTGGTTGGAAACTTTAGCGCAACAAGTAACACATCGTGATTCTCATGATATTATTATTCTTCTTCAGCATGCTAATAATTTTATCTGTGATGCCATTTTTGATATTATCAGAGTTGATGTCAGGTTTATGTCTCTAGCTATTTTAGCTAGAAGAGCTTTATGGCTTAAAACTTGGAATGCTGATATGGCTTCTAAATCAACTTTACTTTCCATTTCTTTCCAGGGTAACAAATTATTTGGTTCTCAGTTGGATTCCATTATTTCAACTGTTACTGGTGGGAAAGGAACTTTTTTACCACAGGATAAAAAATCTAAAGGTAAAAACAGGGCTAATAATCGTTTTCGTTCCTTTCGTTTCAACAAAGAACAAAAGCCTGATCCTTCATCCTCAGGAGCAGTTTCAGTTTGGAGACCATCTCCAGTCTGGAATAAATCCAAGCCAGCTAGAAAGGCAAAGCCTGCTTCTAAGTCCACATGAAGGTGCGGCCCTCATTCCAGCTCAGCTGGTAGGGGGCAGGTTACGTTTTTTCAAGGAAATTTGGATCAATTCTGTTCAATCTTTGGATTCAGAGCATTGTTTCAGAAGGGTACAGAATTGGTTTCAAGTTGAGACCTCCTGCAAAGAGATTTTTTCTTTCCCGTGTCCCAGTAAATCCAGTAAAAGCTCAAGCATTTCTGAAATGTGTTTCAGATCTAGAGTTGACTGGAGTAATTATGCCAGTTCCAGTTCCGGAACAGGGGATGGGGTTTTATTCAAATCTCTTCATTGTACCAAAGAAGGAGAATTCTTTCAGACCAGTTCTGGATCTAAAAATATTGAATCGTTATGTAAGGATACCAACGTTCAAGATGGTAACTGTAAGGACTATCTTACCTTTTGTTCAGCAAGGGAATTATATGTCCACAATAGATTTACAGGATGCATATCTGCATATTCCGATTCATCCAGATCATTATCAATTCCTGAGATTCTCGTTTCTGGACAAGCATTACCAATTTGTGGCTCTGCCGTTTGGCCTAGCTACAGCTCCAAGAATTTTTACAAAGGTTCTCGGTGCCCTGCTGTCTGTAATCAGAGAACAGGGTATTGTGGTATTTCCTTATTTGGACGATATCTTGGTACTTGCTCAGTCTTTACATTTAGCAGAATCTCATACGACTCGACTTGTGTTGTTTCTTCAAGATCATGGTTGGAGGATCAATTTACCAAAAAGTTCTTTGATTCCTCAGACAAGGGTAACTTTTCTGGGTTTCCAGATGGATTCAGTGTCCATGACTCTGTCTTTAACAGACAAGAGACGTCTAAAGTTGATTGCAGCTTGTCGAAACCTTCAGTCACAATCATTCCCTTCGGTAGCCTTATGCATGGAAATTCTAGGTCTTATGACTGCTGCATTGGACGCGATCCCCTTTGCTCGTTTTCACATGCAACCTCTTCAGCTCTGTATGCTGAAGCAATGGTGCAAGGATTACACGAAGATATCTCAATTAATATCTTTAAAACCGATTGTTCGACACTCTCTAACATGGTGGACAGATCACCATCGTTTAATTCAGGGGGCTTCTTTTGTGCTTCCGACTTGGACTGTAATTTCAACAGATGCAAGTCTCACAGGTTGGGGTGCTGTGTGGGGATCTCTGACGGCACAAGGAGTTTGGGAATCTCAGGAGGTGAGATTACCGATCAATATTTTGGAACTCCGTGCAATTTTCAGAGCTCTTCAGTTTTGGCCTCTTCTGAAGAGAGAATCGTTCATTTGTTTTCAGACAGACAATGTCACAACTGTGGCATACATCAATCATCAAGGAGGGACTCACAGTCCTCTGGCTATGAAAGAAGTATCTCGAATTTTGGTTTGGGCGGAATCCAGCTCCTGTCTAATCTCTGCGGTTCATATCCCAGGTGTAGACAATTGGGAAGCGGATTATCTCAGTCGCCAAACGTTGCATCCGGGCGAATGGTCTCTTCATCCAGAGGTATTTCTTCAGATTGTTCAAATGTGGGAACTTCCAGAAATAGATCTGATGGCGTCCCATCTAAACAAGAAACTTCCCAGGTATCTGTCCAGATCCCGGGATCCTCAGGCGGAGGCAGTGGATGCATTATCTCTTCCTTGGAAGTATCATCCTGCCTATATCTTTCCGCCTCTAGTTCTTCTTCCAAGAGTAATCTCCAAGATTCTGAAGGAATGCTCGTTTGTTCTGCTGGTAGCTCCGGCATGGCCTCACAGGTTTTGGTATGCGGATCTTGTCCGGATGGCCTCTTGCCAACCGTGGACTCTTCCGTTAAGACCAGACCTTCTGTCACAAGGTCCTTTTTTCCATCAGGATCTGAAATCCTTAAATTTAAAGGTATGGAGATTGAACGCTTGATTCTTGGTCAAAGAGGTTTCTCTGATTCTGTGATTGATACTATGTTACAGGCTCGTAAATCTGTATCTTGAGAGATATATTATAGAGTCTGGAAGACTTATATTTCTTGGTGTCTTTCTCATCATTTTTCCTGGCATTCTTTTAGAATACTGAGAATTTTACAGTTTCTTCAGGATGGTTTAGATAAGGGTTTGTCCGCAAGTTCTTTGAAAGGACAAATCTCTGCTCTTTCTGTTCTTTTTCACAGAAAGATTGCTATTCTTCCTGATATTCATTGTTTTGTACAAGCTTTGGTTCGTATAAAACCTGTCATTAAGTCAATTTCTCCTCCTTGGAGTTTGAATTTGGTTCTGGGAGCTCTTCAAGCTCCTCCGTTTGAACCTATGCATTCATTGGACATTAAATTACTTTCTTGGAAAGTTTTGTTCCTTTTGGCCATCTCTTCTGCCAGAAGAGTTTCTGAATTATCTGCTCTTTCTTGTGAGTCTCCTTTTCTGATTTTTCATCAGGATAAGGCGGTGTTGCGAACTTCTTTTGAATTTTTACCTAAAGTTGTGAATTCCAACAACATTAGTAGAGAAATTGTGGTTCCTTCATTATGTCCTAATCCTAATAATTCTAAGGAGAAATCGTTGCATTCTTTGGATGTTGTTAGAGCTTTGAAATATTATGTTGAAGCTACTAAATCTTTCCAAAAGACTTCTAGTCTATTTGTTATCTTTTCCGGTTCTAGAAAAGGCCAGAAAGCTTCTGCCATTTCTTTGGCATCTTGGTTGAAATCTTTAATTCATCTTGCCTATGTTGAGTCGGGTAAAACTCCGCCTCAGAAAATTACAGCTCATTCTACTAGGTCAGTTTCTACTTCCTGGGCGTTTAGGAATGAAGCTTCGGTTGATCAGATTTGCAAAGCAGCAACTTGGTCCTCTTTGCATACTTTTACTAAATTCTACCATTTTGATGTATTTTCTTCTTCTGAAGCAGTTTTTGGTAGAAAAGTACTTCAGGCAGCGGTTTCAGTTTGAATCTTCTGCTTATGTTTTTCATTAAACTTTATTTTGGGTGTGGATTATTTTCAGCAGGAATTGGCTGTCTTTATTTTGTCCCTCCCTCTCTAGTGACTCTTGTGTGGAAAGATCCACATCTTGGGTAGTCATTATCCCATACGTCACTAGCTCATGGACTCTTGCTAATTACATGAAAGAAAACATAATTTATGTAAGAACTTACCTGATAAATTCATTTCTTTCATATTAGCAAGAGTCCATGAGGCCCGCCCTTTTTTTGTGGTGGTTATGATTTTGTATAAAGCACAATTATTCCAATTCCTTATTTTATATGCTTTCGCACTTTTTTATCACCCCACTTCTTGGCTATTCGTTAAACTGAATTGTGGGTGTGGTGAGGGGTGTATTTATAGGCATTTTGAGGTTTGGGAAACTTTGCCCCTCCTGGTAGGAATGTATATCCCATACGTCACTAGCTCATGGACTCTTGCTAATATGAAGGAAATGAATTTATCAGGTAAGTTCTTACATAAATTATGTTTTTCCAGCCTGCTTTAGGTATTGCTGTGGTCGCTGGGGCTGCCACATTTTGGTGTGATGCCTTATCTGAAATTATTTAGGTGGAATTTCCCTTGGATGATATTCAAGACTGCGTTCAGGCCCTAAAGACGGCCAATTTCTTTATTTGTGACTCCATTATCCAAATATTTTGCCTCAATGATAAGACTTCTGACTTTGCTGTGCTCACTAGAAGGGCTCTAGTGTTAAAGTCCTGGTCATCTGAAATGGTTTCCTAGTCGAGGTTACTATCCTCTGTCCTTTAATGGAAAATCCTTATTCAGGAAAGGCCTGGATTCTATCATTTCAACTGTCACTGGTGGTAAGGGGGCCTTTCTGCCCCAGGACAAAAAAAATAGATCTAAGGGATGTCCTATGGGACATTTTTGCTCCTTTCGTCAGAACAAGACACAGAGGGGCACTTCCACATTCAAGGCTGAAACGCCCAGGAGTATCTGGAAGCCTAGACTGGTGTGGAGCAAGAACAAACCGCCTAAGAAATCGACCCCAGACAACAAGTCAGCAGGAAGGGTAGGCCCCCGACCTGGGCTCAGGTCAAGTAGGGGACAGGTTATTTCGGTTTCAGGAAGTTTGGGCTCAGTTTATTCAGGACCCTTCGGTTCTGGACATTATCTCTAAGGATTACAAAATAGGTTTCAAATCTTGCTCTCCAAGGGGCAGGTTCCTCCTTTCAAGGATTTCGGGGAGGCTGAATAAAAGAACAGCCTTGCTATGCTGTGTAGACTATTTGGCAGCCATGGGAGTTATCGTCCCAGTACCCCAAGCGGAGAGCAGAAAGGGATTATATTCATCCTTCCTAAAATAGAGGGAACCTTTAGTTTCATCTTAGACCTAAAGTGCTACAACAAATTCTTAAGGTTACCTTCCTTTAAAATGGAGACCATCAGGTCCATTCTTCCTGTCGTTCAGGAGGGTCAGTTCATGACCACCATAGATCTGAAGGATGCGTACCGTCACATTCCCATTCACCGAGATCATTACCAGTACCTTTGTTTTGTTTTCCTGGACAAGCATTACCAGTTCATAGCTCTTCTATTTGGTTTAGCTACGGCTCTGAGGGTCTTTACAAAAGTCCCGGGGTCCCTCCTTGCAGTAGTCAGACTGCAAGGGATTGCTTTGGCGCCATACTTGGACAACATCTTTGTTCAGGCACCATCTTTACATTGAGTGACATCTCACACAGAGAAGTTACTCTGGTTTTCTTTGGATGCATGGCTGGAAATTAATTCTGGAAAAGAGTTCTCTTACCCCCAACACGAGATTGAGAACTTTCTGAGGATCATAATAGACTCTATCAGCATGCGTATCTATCTCGCTTATCAACGCAGGGAGAAACTCCAGGCTGCCTGCTGGCTTCTTCAGTCCACTCCTCGGCTTTCAGTGGCTCAATGCATGAAGGTGGTAGGTCTTATGGTGGCCGCTTCAGACACTATTCTTTTTGCTTGCTTTTATCTGAGACAACTACAGTTATATGTGCTCAATCAATGGAACGGGAATCACTTAAACCTGTCTCAGGAAATATCTCTGGATCCAGAGACGGGAGAATCTCTTTCCTGATGGCTGTTTCAGGAATCCCTTCTCCAGGGCAAGTGCTTCCTGCTTCCATCCTGGTAGTTCTTAAAAACAGATGTGAGTTTTGACAGACTGGGGTGTTGTGTGGGGTTATCTAAGAGCCCAGGGTACCTAGTGCCCAGAGAAAGCAATCATTCCTATCAAGATTCTGGAACGGAGGGCCATCTTCAACGCTCTTCAGTTGTGGCCTCAGTTGTGTTCCATCCGTTTTATTCTACTTCAATAGGACAACATTATCTTGGTGGCCTATATCGATCACCAGGGCAGAACTCGCAGTTCTCTGGCGATACGGAAAGTGTCTCGTAACCCTCAATGGTCAGAGACATATCACTGCCAAATATCAGCTATCCACATTCCAAGTGTGTAGACAATCGGGAAGCAGACAGACTCTGCACTCCAGGGAATGGTCGCTAAACCAGGAGGTATTTTGCAAGATCACCCACATGTGGGGGGGCTGGAGATAGATCTGATGGCTTCCCGTCTCAATACCAAACTGCAAAGATAAGGGTAGAGATCGAGAGATTCTCAAGTTGGTGGACGCTTTAGCAGTTCCTTGACACTTCAATCTAGTGTATCTTTTTTCCTCCAATTGTTCTGCTCCCTCGAGTAATAGCTCAAATTAAACAGGAGGGGATTCCAGTGATCATGTTGGCTTCTAGGTAGCCACACAGGACTTGGTATGCAGACCTCTTGAGAATGTTGTCTGCTCCTCCATGGCGGCTACTTCAGAGGCTAGACCTTCTGGCTCAGGGTCCATTTTTCTATCGAAATCTAGATTCTCCAAATTTGACTCCATGAAGATAGAACGGATAGTATGTGTCCCAGAAAGAATTCTCTGAGGGGGTGATTGATACTCTGGTTCAGGCTAGAAACCCTGTTACCAGACGTATTTACCACAAGGTGTGGAGGGCTTATCTGTCTTGGTGTGCGGACCGGGTTTCCCTTGGCAAATTGTTGAAGACTCTGCGTATCCTTCAGTTTCTACAGGATGGTTTAGAGAATGGCCTGTCGGCTTGTTCTCTTATAGGGCAGATTTCTGCTCTTTCTGTTTTTTTGCATAAAATGTTGACTCGTTTGCCAGATGATCAGTCGTTTGTTTAAGCTATCGCTAGAATTAGACCTGTTTTCAAACCTATTGCTCCCCCATAGAGCCTTAATCTTATTCTTAGAGTTCTTCAACAGGCTCCATTTGAGTTAATAACTTAATATCAAAATAATGCATCGGCTCAAATGGAGCCTTTTGAGCCGATGCATTATTTTGATATTAAGTTATTAACTTGGAAAGTGTTGTTTCTGTTAACTATTTCCTCTGCTCGTATAGTCTTGGAGTAGTCTGCCCTCCAGTGTGACCCACTTTATCTAGTGTTTCAACTCAAAATATTTATCAAGAAATTGTTATTCCTTCTCTTTGTCCCAATCCTTCTTTTTCTAAGGAGAGGCTGTTACATAATCTAAATATAACCAGAAATGAGAGGGGGCGCTCTCTAACAAAAATCAGAACAGTGGACTGAAGCCCGTACAACAAACAAGCTGCAATAAAGATACAACAGTTAGGTATACAGCATCAAAATATCATATATAATGCAATCAGATACAAAATTGATAATAATAGTAGAGCAATGAAAAGTCCCAAAAAGGTGGGGTAGTGCTATGCACTGTCCACAAATGTGTGTGGTATCCAAACAGAAGGCACAGGATAGACGGCTGCTCTCCTCCTCTCAGATCAATCCAGATCAGGCACTAGAAATAAACACAAAACAGAGGGGCGCCTCATGTGTAGATCAAAAATGCCACCAGCAAAAATACATCCATAGATGCCAAATGGGTACTCGCATGTAGCAATATCACCCTTATATGTTGGTAGTTGCAGGCTGATAACTCAGGGTGTATCAGCTAACCCTTGTCCTGGCTTCAGACTGGAAAACAGGATGCAAGTTCCAAGAACAGTAGGCCCGAGGATGCAGTTCCAACAGATAAGGTGCTTGCATTTAGCTTTTGTTAAAAATGGTTTATTTAAAAATCACATTAAAAACATCAAGCCGTAAGTGGAAGGGGCATAGACATATAGCCCCCTGTATGCAACGCGTTTCTCAGCTTCTAAAAAAATCGCCGTTTCATCAGGCATAAAGCACCTTACAACATCCTGAACTATTTAAAATAAACTAAAACCAATCACATTAGATCCCACCCCTTTTGGGGTGTGGCTAAAACACTGGTGTTCCTAATGAGTTCATACATCATTAAATATGTCATATCATATTCTCAATAAACAAAACATGTTAAACAGATATTGATGTGATCATAGGGTAATATTTCTCACACAGGGAAAATAAAAAACTCATCACTTAGTAACTAGCTACACACATGCCTTTAATTAAGGCATTGGTGAAGCTGAGTCACATGTTGATGCCTGAGATGTGAACTAATTACAAGGCAGTAGAGAGCAGGAAGAACTTCCTATTGAGCTAAAAAGAAATTTAGACAAACGATCAGGATCACCTACAGAATCAGCAAAGGTATTTGATGACCTTTAAAATGTATTGTGGTCTATATGCAACACATTTGATTGCATCACATTTACAAACAACTTGTGCTTTATTTATATGCTGGAGCTGGGTCCTGAATATTGTTACAGAAAAACATGGGTAAACACATTTGTTATTCAGAGACAAATTTAATTAATACAGGAACTACATTTTTTACACATATACATGGGGATTATTGTGCACATAAAAATGATCATATAAGTTTCTTTTTAATATGCCTATTTGTCAGCTGTGATTATGATATGATATATGTGTATATGTATATTATGATGTACTGATTTATAAAATACACAGGTGTTTATATGTGATTTACTCAGAGTTCTGAGACATACCTGCTATACTTATAGTGTTCTCATATATCCTGCTATACTTATACTGTTATATAAAAAGAGAGAGAGATGCACTCAGCTGAGACAGAACAAAAGCTAGAAAAACTTCCGTGCCTGTTCATTTTTGGGTGCCACTCAGGGTGCATACTCTTTTAGCACACTATGCCCCTTCACAGTGAAAAAATATCCTGTAGCATATCAGTCTGACCCTGCCCAATGACAGTCCAGCGCCGAAATACCAGGCAATTCTTCTCTGAACAAGAGAAAACAACAACCCCAGACGATCGTTTCGGCCTTTTGTGGGCCTCGTCAGTGAGGTGCAGTCGCATCCCTCTAAGGGCATGTGTGCAAGGAGTCCACGTCTGGTTTCCCCTTTTACTCTTAGGGAGACCCAAGAGCAATTTGCATAAATATAAAAAGAGAGAGAGATGCACTCAGCTGAGACAGAACAAAAGCTAGAAAAACTTCCGTGCCTGTTCATTTTTGGGTGCCACTCAGGGTGCATACTCTTTTAGCACACTATGCCCCTTCACAGAGAAAAAATATCCTGTAGCATATCAGTCTGACCCTGCCCAATGACAGTCCAGCGCCGAAATACCAGGCAATTCTTCTCTGAACAAGAGAAAACAACAACCCCAGACGATCGTTTCGGCCTTTTGTGGGCCTCGTCAGTGAGGTGCAGTCGCATCCCTCTAAGGGCATGTGTGCAAGGAGTCCACGTCTGGTTTCCCCTTTTACTCTTAGGGAGACCCAAGAGCAATTTGCATAAATATAAAAAGAGAGAGAGATGCACTCAGCTGAGACAGAACAAAAGCTAGAAAAACTTCCGTGCCTGTTCATTTTTGGGTGCCACTCAGGGTGCATACTCTTTTAGCACACTATGCCCCTTCACAGAGAAAAAATATCCTGTAGCATATCAGTCTGACCCTGCCCAATGACAGTCCAGCGCCGAAATACCAGGCAATTCTTCTCTGAACAAGAGAAAACAACAACCCCAGACGATCGTTTCGGCCTTTTGTGGGCCTCGTCAGTGAGGTGCAGTCGCATCCCTCTAAGGGCATGTGTGCAAGGAGTCCACGTCTGGTTTCCCCTTTTACTCTTAGGGAGACCCAAGAGCAATTTGCATAAATATAAAAAGAGAGAGAGATGCACTCAGCTGAGACAGAACAAAAGCTAGAAAAACTTCCGTGCCTGTTCATTTTTGGGTGCCACTCAGGGTGCATACTCTTTTAGCACACTATGCCCCTTCACAGAGAAAAAATATCCTGTAGCATATCAGTCTGACCCTGCCCAATGACAGTCCAGCGCCGAAATACCAGGCAATTCTTCTCTGAACAAGAGAAAACAACAACCCCAGACGATCGTTTCGGCCTTTTGTGGGCCTCGTCAGTGAGGTGCAGTCGCATCCCTCTAAGGGCATGTGTGCAAGGAGTCCACGTCTGGTTTCCCCTTTTACTCTTAGGGAGACCCAAGAGCAATTTGCATAAATATAAAAAGAGAGAGAGATGCACTCAGCTGAGACAGAACAAAAGCTAGAAAAACTTCCGTGCCTGTTCATTTTTGGGTGCCACTCAGGGTGCATACTCTTTTAGCACACTATGCCCCTTCACAGAGAAAAAATATCCTGTAGCATATCAGTCTGACCCTGCCCAATGACAGTCCAGCGCCGAAATACCAGGCAATTCTTCTCTGAACAAGAGAAAACAACAACCCCAGACGATCGTTTCGGCCTTTTGTGGGCCTCGTCAGTGAGGTGCAGTCGCATCCCTCTAAGGGCATGTGTGCAAGGAGTCCACGTCTGGTTTCCCCTTTTACTCTTAGGGAGACCCAAGAGCAATTTGCATAAATATAAAAAGAGAGAGAGATGCACTCAGCTGAGACAGAACAAAAGCTAGAAAAACTTCCGTGCCTGTTCATTTTTGGGTGCCACTCAGGGTGCATACTCTTTTAGCACACTATGCCCCTTCACAGAGAAAAAATATCCTGTAGCATATCAGTCTGACCCTGCCCAATGACAGTCCAGCGCCGAAATACCAGGCAATTCTTCTCTGAACAAGAGAAAACAACAACCCCAGACGATCGTTTCGGCCTTTTGTGGGCCTCGTCAGTGAGGTGCAGTCGCATCCCTCTAAGGGCATGTGTGCAAGGAGTCCACGTCTGGTTTCCCCTTTTACTCTTAGGGAGACCCAAGAGCAATTTGCATAAATATAAAAAGAGAGAGAGATGCACTCAGCTGAGACAGAACAAAAGCTAGAAAAACTTCCGTGCCTGTTCATTTTTGGGTGCCACTCAGGGTGCATACTCTTTTAGCACACTATGCCCCTTCACAGAGAAAAAATATCCTGTAGCATATCAGTCTGACCCTGCCCAATGACAGTCCAGCGCCGAAATACCAGGCAATTCTTCTCTGAACAAGAGAAAACAACAACCCCAGACGATCGTTTCGGCCTTTTGTGGGCCTCGTCAGTGAGGTGCAGTCGCATCCCTCTAAGGGCATGTGTGCAAGGAGTCCACGTCTGGTTTCCCCTTTTACTCTTAGGGAGACCCAAGAGCAATTTGCATAAATATAAAAAGAGAGAGAGATGCACTCAGCTGAGACAGAACAAAAGCTAGAAAAACTTCCGTGCCTGTTCATTTTTGGGTGCCACTCAGGGTGCATACTCTTTTAGCACACTATGCCCCTTCACAGAGAAAAAATATCCTGTAGCATATCAGTCTGACCCTGCCCAATGACAGTCCAGCGCCGAAATACCAGGCAATTCTTCTCTGAACAAGAGAAAACAACAACCCCAGACGATCGTTTCGGCCTTTTGTGGGCCTCGTCAGTGAGGTGCAGTCGCATCCCTCTAAGGGCATGTGTGCAAGGAGTCCACGTCTGGTTTCCCCTTTTACTCTTAGGGAGACCCAAGAGCAATTTGCATAAATATAAAAAGAGAGAGAGATGCACTCAGCTGAGACAGAACAAAAGCTAGAAAAACTTCCGTGCCTGTTCATTTTTGGGTGCCACTCAGGGTGCATACTCTTTTAGCACACTATGCCCCTTCACAGAGAAAAAATATCCTGTAGCATATCAGTCTGACCCTGCCCAATGACAGTCCAGCGCCGAAATACCAGGCAATTCTTCTCTGAACAAGAGAAAACAACAACCCCAGACGATCGTTTCGGCCTTTTGTGGGCCTCGTCAGTGAGGTGCAGTCGCATCCCTCTAAGGGCATGTGTGCAAGGAGTCCACGTCTGGTTTCCCCTTTTACTCTTAGGGAGACCCAAGAGCAATTTGCATAAATATAAAAAGAGAGAGAGATGCACTCAGCTGAGACAGAACAAAAGCTAGAAAAACTTCCGTGCCTGTTCATTTTTGGGTGCCACTCAGGGTGCATACTCTTTTAGCACACTATGCCCCTTCACAGAGAAAAAATATCCTGTAGCATATCAGTCTGACCCTGCCCAATGACAGTCCAGCGCCGAAATACCAGGCAATTCTTCTCTGAACAAGAGAAAACAACAACCCCAGACGATCGTTTCGGCCTTTTGTGGGCCTCGTCAGTGAGGTGCAGTCGCATCCCTCTAAGGGCATGTGTGCAAGGAGTCCACGTCTGGTTTCCCCTTTTACTCTTAGGGAGACCCAAGAGCAATTTGCATAAATATAAAAAGAGAGAGAGATGCACTCAGCTGAGACAGAACAAAAGCTAGAAAAACTTCCGTGCCTGTTCATTTTTGGGTGCCACTCAGGGTGCATACTCTTTTAGCACACTATGCCCCTTCACAGAGAAAAAATATCCTGTAGCATATCAGTCTGACCCTGCCCAATGACAGTCCAGCGCCGAAATACCAGGCAATTCTTCTCTGAACAAGAGAAAACAACAACCCCAGACGATCGTTTCGGCCTTTTGTGGGCCTCGTCAGTGAGGTGCAGTCGCATCCCTCTAAGGGCATGTGTGCAAGGAGTCCACGTCTGGTTTCCCCTTTTACTCTTAGGGAGACCCAAGAGCAATTTGCATAAATATAAAAAGAGAGAGAGATGCACTCAGCTGAGACAGAACAAAAGCTAGAAAAACTTCCGTGCCTGTTCATTTTTGGGTGCCACTCAGGGTGCATACTCTTTTAGCACACTATGCCCCTTCACAGAGAAAAAATATCCTGTAGCATATCAGTCTGACCCTGCCCAATGACAGTCCAGCGCCGAAATACCAGGCAATTCTTCTCTGAACAAGAGAAAACAACAACCCCAGACGATCGTTTCGGCCTTTTGTGGGCCTCGTCAGTGAGGTGCAGTCGCATCCCTCTAAGGGCATGTGTGCAAGGAGTCCACGTCTGGTTTCCCCTTTTACTCTTAGGGAGACCCAAGAGCAATTTGCATAAATATAAAAAGAGAGAGAGATGCACTCAGCTGAGACAGAACAAAAGCTAGAAAAACTTCCGTGCCTGTTCATTTTTGGGTGCCACTCAGGGTGCATACTCTTTTAGCACACTATGCCCCTTCACAGAGAAAAAATATCCTGTAGCATATCAGTCTGACCCTGCCCAATGACAGTCCAGCGCCGAAATACCAGGCAATTCTTCTCTGAACAAGAGAAAACAACAACCCCAGACGATCGTTTCGGCCTTTTGTGGGCCTCGTCAGTGAGGTGCAGTCGCATCCCTCTAAGGGCATGTGTGCAAGGAGTCCATGTCTGGTTTCCCCTTTTACTCTTAGGGAGACCCAAGAGCAATTTGCATAAATATAAAAAGAGAGAGAGATGCACTCAGCTGAGACAGAACAAAAGCTAGAAAAACTTCCGTGCCTGTTCATTTTTGGGTGCCACTCAGGGTGCATACTCTTTTAGCACACTATGCCCCTTCACAGAGAAAAAATATCCTGTAGCATATCAGTCTGACCCTGCCCAATGACAGTCCAGCGCCGAAATACCAGGCAATTCTTCTCTGAACAAGAGAAAACAACAACCCCAAGAGTAAAAGGGGAAACCAGACGTGGACTCCTTGCACACATGCCCTTAGAGAGATGCGACTGCACCTCACTGACGAGGCCCACAGAAGGCCGAAACGATCGTCTGGGGTTGTTGTTTCTCTTGTTCAGAGAAGAATTGCCTGGTATTTTGGCGCTGGACTGTCATTGGGCAGGGTCAGACTGATATGTTACAGGATATTTTTTCTCTGTGAAGGGGCATAGTGTGCTAAAAGAGTATGCACCCTGAGTGACACACTATAATAAAATGAACAGGCACGGAAGTTTTTCCAGCTTTTGTTCTGTCTCAGCTGAGTGCATCTCTCTCTCTTTTTATTTATGCAAATTGCTCTTGGGTCTCCCTAAGAGTAAAAGGGGAAACCAGACGTGGACTCCTTGCACACATGCCCTTAGAGAGATGCGACTGCACCTCACTGACGAGGCCCACAGAAGGCCGAAACGATCGTCTGGGGTTGTTGTTTCTCTTGTTCAGAGAAGAATTGCCTGGTATTTCGGCGCTGGACTGTCATTGGGCAGGGTCAGACTGATATGTTACAGGATATTTTTTCTCTGTGAAGGGGCATAGTGTGCTAAAAGAGTATGCACCCTGAGTGACACACTATAATAAAATGAACAGGCACGGAAGTTTTTCCAGCTTTTGTTCTGTCTCAGCTGAGTGCATCTCTCTCTCTTTTTATTTATGCAAATTGCTCTTGGGTCTCCCTAAGAGTAAAAGGGGAAACCAGACGTGGACTCCTTGCACACATGCCCTTAGAGAGATGCGACTGCACCTCACTGACGAGGCCCACAGAAGGCCGAAACGATCGTCTGGGGTTGTTGTTTCTCTTGTTCAGAGAAGAATTGCCTGGTATTTCGGCGCTGGACTGTCATTGGGCAGGGTCAGACTGATATGTTACAGGATATTTTTTCTCTGTGAAGGGGCATAGTGTGCTAAAAGAGTATGCACCCTGAGTGACACACTATAATAAAATGAACAGGCACGGAAGTTTTTCCAGCTTTTGTTCTGTCTCAGCTGAGTGCATCTCTCTCTCTTTTTATTTATGCAAATTGCTCTTGGGTCTCCCTAAGAGTAAAAGGGGAAACCAGACGTGGACTCCTTGCACACATGCCCTTAGAGAGATGCGACTGCACCTCACTGACGAGGCCCACAGAAGGCCGAAACGATCGTCTGGGGTTGTTGTTTCTCTTGTTCAGAGAAGAATTGCCTGGTATTTCGGCGCTGGACTGTCATTGGGCAGGGTCAGACTGATATGTTACAGGATATTTTTTCTCTGTGAAGGGGCATAGTGTGCTAAAAGAGTATGCACCCTGAGTGACACACTATAATAAAATGAACAGGCACGGAAGTTTTTCCAGCTTTTGTTCTGTCTCAGCTGAGTGCATCTCTCTCTCTTTTTATTTATGCAAATTGCTCTTGGGTCTCCCTAAGAGTAAAAGGGGAAACCAGACGTGGACTCCTTGCACACATGCCCTTAGAGAGATGCGACTGCACCTCACTGACGAGGCCCACAGAAGGCCGAAACGATCGTCTGGGGTTGTTGTTTCTCTTGTTCAGAGAAGAATTGCCTGGTATTTCGGCGCTGGACTGTCATTGGGCAGGGTCAGACTGATATGTTACAGGATATTTTTTCTCTGTGAAGGGGCATAGTGTGCTAAAAGAGTATGCACCCTGAGTGACACACTATAATAAAATGAACAGGCACGGAAGTTTTTCCAGCTTTTGTTCTGTCTCAGCTGAGTGCATCTCTCTCTCTTTTTATTTATGCAAATTGCTCTTGGGTCTCCCTAAGAGTAAAAGGGGAAACCAGACGTGGACTCCTTGCACACATGCCCTTAGAGAGATGCGACTGCACCTCACTGACGAGGCCCACAGAAGGCCGAAACGATCGTCTGGGGTTGTTGTTTCTCTTGTTCAGAGAAGAATTGCCTGGTATTTCGGCGCTGGACTGTCATTGGGCAGGGTCAGACTGATATGTTACAGGATATTTTTTCTCTGTGAAGGGGCATAGTGTGCTAAAAGAGTATGCACCCTGAGTGACACACTATAATAAAATGAACAGGCACGGAAGTTTTTCCAGCTTTTGTTCTGTCTCAGCTGAGTGCATCTCTCTCTCTTTTTATTGATACTTATACTGTTCTCATATACAGGGGTCATTATATATGAACAGAAATATTACCCTATGACCATATATGTGTATTATGAGGTACTGATTTATAAAATACATAGGTGTTTATATGTGATTTACTCAGACAGAGATCTGAGACATATACCTATTATAACTATACTGTTTCTATATACAGGGGTCATTTAAATATAAACAGAAATATTACCCTATGATCACATCAATATCTGTTTAACATGTTTTGTTTATTATGAATATGATATGAACTCATTAGGAACACAGG
>NC_069504.1:812737610-812842610 GCF_027579735.1 Bombina bombina
TAGAATTTTCTTATTGGTCCATTATTCTGATTTTTTGCAGACAGATGTCTCGGATTAAGACTCTACTTCTTGCGAAGAATATGAATTGGCCTGGGTGATACATGCCCATCAGTTATGTTCCGAATGCCGTTTTAGAGTGCTCTGTTTCTCGTAATCGGGGAATCGGCTGCCCACTGAGCCATCCGCCTCTGGAGATTCTATTTCCCACGAGGCGTGTTCCCTACCACCAACTCTTAATAAGCATGCAGGTAACCCAATCTTACCACCGGAGGTAACGTCACGGTTCCGCATGGCCATATCTTTGGCGCTGGCGCATCCGCACCTCCCGGGAGTGTGCTTACGATATTGTCTGTGTGCCTTTAACCCGGGGCTCGTCAGGCGTGGGATCGCCTGGTCCAGTTCAGCCCTCCGGGGGAGCGACTGCCCCTGAGGCCTCAGGGGGTCAACATTCGGGGCCGATGTTTCCTTTTGTCCCGGCTGAGGTATGTTGCGACTTTCGTTATAGACTGGTGCGCCTTCGTGTTCTACTGAGGCACGTTTTTGGCGTTGCTGGAGGATCCCACTCTTAATGGGTCTGGGGATTCTCAGTCTTAATCTTCGACTGGCTTGCATGCATAGACATAAGGGGATGAAGTAATCTTCCTATAGTCTTTGTTATTTGTGTATCCTTTTCCAGTTCTGAGTTTGGAAGTCTCGGACCCCTGTTGGGCTGGTCCTGCGGGTCTGTCCGTTCTTCCTGGGCGATAACCTACGGGTTGCCTTATCTTTTATTTTAATCCAGTGAGGATGATTTTTATTTGGTCTAAAGCTCATGTTGTTGTGATGTTTCCTTCGGGAATCTTCTTCTCTGGAATTGATACTCGCGATTTTGTGGTTGCACTGTTTACTTTTACAAAGGTTTGTTAAAGAGTGTTCTGACTGTTCTGTATCCCTCCATCTAGGGGGAGACTCTATGTGGTCTTGACAGTGCTGGGGCCCTTGGTTTCAGGCTGGATCTGACTTGGTACAAATCCTTCTGTCTTTGAGGCCTAGTTCAGACACGTGGCGCCTTTTTATGTCTGGCTGGTCCGGTGAGGGCGCTTAGTGATCACAATATGATTTGTGTTGCTTACTTGTTGTATTTTGCAAGCTTCAACTAGCATCCTGAGAGGACTTGATGGTCCATGGTTGCTTAGGGGCATGGGGGATTGGTTCAGTCCTCATTCGCATTTCAATCTAGTGGGCCGGGACTACGTTGAAATCCGCGGCAACATGCTCAGTCGCTTCTGATTTTTCCAGGAACTAGAGTGTTCCTTCCCATTGTGGGTTGGAGGTTTGGAGGATTTAGGTACTTCATACCGCCGTTCTTACGGTTTTGCCTTTCATGGCCTCTTTGGAAGTGTCCTTTTAGGACTTGTTCCTTTTTAGAGGTTCTCTTCCTTTGGGTCGAGACTTTCTGGACTTCGGACGTTTTTTTCTGGCGGCTTTGGCCGCTTAATTAGGAAGTGAAGGCCGTGAGGCTCTGTCATCCTTCTGGGGTTAGTTGTCTCCATATCAGGGGCAATAGGAGGTGTTGTCTCTCTTTTTCCAAGCTTTTTGCTTAGGGGATGTTTTTCTGCCTGGTTTCGGGATGCTTTGCATTCTTCTCTCTTGGTTGTGGTCCCCTGGAACGTTAATCTGAAAGGATTATGGAGACTAGCCTTTCTTTTCTACTCTCTTCTTTGGCTGACTCTGTTCTTGTTCTCATTTTTCTGAGTTTTGCCCTTGGGGCCTTTGGGCTCCAGAGAAATTTGGGGGGTGTTGACCTCTGGCTAAGGGTGTTCTCTTCCCTTTGGGTTGGGAATTACAAATGAGTCCTGTACCCGTTCTCCGGGTTCCCCGGTTTTCATCTCCTGTGAGGTCTGATTGCTTCAGACGGGGTATCTTGTGTTCCCTGGGGGTGGTGTTTGTTCTAGGACGATTCTGGGTCCAGGGTTCTTGTCTTGGATCCTTCTTAGATGTCTGGAGACTTATAATCCTGTGGAATGGTTTGGGATGCCCCAGTTTTTTCAGGGACCCTATGTTGCGACATAGGGGCTAGCTCATTGGGCTTGCAAGCAGGAAGGCCAGAGTTCACATCCACCTTTGGGTACTGGTTATAAATTTTAAGGCCTGACTTGTCCTTCAGACGGAGTGTGCTCCTCTTCATGGGGAGTTTTTTCTCTGTTGGGTCAACAGTGGTGTCTGGATGATTTTTTCATTCGGTCCGTGTTTTGATCATACTATGGCTTCATGTCTTGTGGACATGTACGCTGTTCTTATCTGTGCCCTTCTCTTTTGAGGGGATAGTTTGTCTTCCTTATGAGCTGGGGGTTCCTCTCTCTGGAGGGTCATTGTCCTGCCCTGTGTGTAGGAGGTTGGATCAAGTGGCTTATTTCTGTAAGCGGCAGCATCTGCTGCTCTGTGGTCTCTGTTCCACCTGTTGGAAATTGATCTCTCTACGTAGAGACTGTCTAAGAGAGTTGTGACAGGTCTTCCTACGGATCTATTGCACTTTTCTCTGTTCCAGGTCCTAGGGGGTTCTCCTTGGGAGTGCCTTATTTTGGAGGAGTGGATTGGGTTGGCACCCAAGCTCTGTTGGGGTGGGTGAGTCCCCCCTTTTCTTTCCATTCCCTGGGTGCTTGTGGTTTGGGGTCTTTTTGTCCCTCCTGTCAATCAGACATGTCTGTTGCTTGGGCTAGTCCAGTGTTGGAGCAGGATCTGAGATCTGTTGCTCTGCTAATTCATCCTTTGAGCATTCGAGGTACGGAAAACCTCTTTGAGGTTTCTCCTTTCTCCACGTTCAAGTTTGTGGGTAGGACTGGCTGCTCTTAGATAGCCTGTGACGTTATCCGCTGGTTAGTGGATTCTTAGCAATCTGAAGGATCCTATCTTCAGCTGCTTTCTACTCGGCCTGCAAGTATTTAAGTTTCATGGTCATTTTTAGATGACTGCAGCGTGCAGTGTTTTTGCTTCGGGTGTTGTTCGTCAGACCTATCTGAGCTTGCTGCACGAGGTTTCGTTTCTGAATATTTCGGTATTCTGAGCTACCTTTTTGCGACTTGGGGACCTTCGTCTTCAGTTGCTTTTTAGAGTGCGGTTGCACTGTGTTAGGGGAAGATCCTCTCTCTGTTTCAGACTCCCGGCCTTATCCCGTGGTTTCTGTATTTCTGGGGTCTGGGCGTCGCTTCCCCTTGTTTCTATGAGACTGGTTGGGTCTCTGTTAGCCTGACCCGGTTTCTCTGGTTTTTTTGCTCCATTTAGGACTCGTTGTGCCCTTTTTAGGGTTTTTTTTCTGGCGTTCATTATGCTAGCTGGACAGCTAGCTTAGCATACTAATGCACTGTGGCTACTCTGCACTGTAGCAAACCGAGGGTTGCAAGTTCGATCCCCGGCAAAGTCTACTAAGCCTTTTCTCCTTTCCAAGATTGATGAGATGAGCAGCGCTTTGAGTTCCTAAGGGGGATTAGCCGAGCTTTACAAGTACAATCATGTTTTCTCCAAGTCTTTTTCTCTCTGTGGAAGAATACGGTAGCTTGTTTCCTTCCTTTAGTAAGGGGTGTGTTGTTTGGAGACAGACTGCTGGGCGACGGTGTCTCCTGGAGGCTGTTGACTCAGTCGAGTCTAGTTCCTGCGGTCTCTAACAAGGCTTGTGGACTATCTGTGGGTCAGTGTCCTTGGGCTTTTTCCTTTTTTTCAAAGTTGTTCTCGCCTTCGGACGAAGCGGGATTTTGTTGGGTAGGGGTTTTCAGGCCTGGTGCCCTCAGAATGGGCCGCCTCTAGTACCCTCCCATTTTTGCATTCAGTGTCCTCTAGCTTGGGTATTGTTTTCCCAAAAGTAATGAATGCATTCCATTTATGAAGAAAAACTTAAATTATGCTTACCTGATAATTTTCTTTTTCTCCAACATAGGTGTGTCCGGTCCACGGCGTCATCCTTACTTGTGGGATATTCTCTTCCCCAACAGGAAATGGCAAAGAGCCCAGCAAAGCTGGTCACATGATCCCTCCTAGGCTCCGCCTACCCCAGTCATTCTCTTTGCCGTTGTACAGGCAACATCTCCACGGAGATGGCTTAGAGTTTTTTAGTGTTTAACTGTAGTTTTTATTATTCAATCAAGAGTTTGTTATTTTGAAATAGTGCTGGTATGTACTATTTACTCAGAAACAGAAAAGAGATGAAGATTTCTGTTTGTATGAGGAAAATGATTTTAGCAACCGTAACTAAAATCCATGGCTGTTCCACACAGGACTGTTGAGAGCAATTAACTTCAGTTGGGGGAACAGTGTGCAGTCTCTTGCTGCTTGAGGTATGACACATTCTAACAAGACGATGTAATGCTGGAAGCTGTCATTTTCCCTATGGGATCCGGTAAGCCATGTTTATTACGATCATAAATAAGGGCTTCACAAGGGCTTATTAAGACTGTAGACTGTTTCTGGGCTAAATCGATTCATTATTAACACATATTTAGCCTTGAGGAATCATTTTATCTGGGTATTTTTGATATAATAATATCGGCAGGCACTGTATTAGACACCTTATTCCTTAGGGGCTTTCCCAAAGCTTAAGCAGAGCCTCATTTTCGCGCCGGTGTGGCGCACTTGTTTTTGAGAGGCATGGCATGCAGTCGCATGTGAGAGGAGCTCTGATACTTAGAAAAGACTTTCTGAAGGCGTCATTTGGTATCGTATTCCCCTTTGGGCTTGGTTGGGTCTCAGCAAAGCAGATACCAGGGACTGTAAAGGGGTTAAAGTTTAAAACGGCTCCGGTTCCGTTATTTTAAGGGTTAAAGCTTCCAAATGTGGTGTGCAATACTTTTAAGGCTTTAAGACACTGTGGTGAAAATTTGGTGAATTTTGAACAATTCCTTCATGTTTTTTCGCAATTGCAGTAATAAAGTGTGTTCAGTTTAAAATTTAAAGTGACAGTAACGGTTTTATTTTAAAACGTTTTTGTACTTTGTTATCAAGTTTATGCCTGTTTAACATGTCTGAACTACCAGATAGACTGTGTTCTGAATGTGGGGAAGCCAGAATTCCTATTCATTTAAATAAATGTGATTTATGTGATAATGACAATGATGCCCAAGATGATTCCTCAAGTGAGGGGAGTAAGCATGGTACTGCATCATTCCCTCCTTCGTCTACACGAGTCTTGCCCACTCAGGAGGCCCCTAGTACATCTAGCGCGCCAATACTCCTTACTATGCAACAATTAACGGCTGTAATGGATAATTCTGTCAAAAACATTTTAGCCAAAATGAACCCTTGTCAGCGTAAGCGTGGCTGCTCTGTTTTAGATACTGAAGAGCATGACGACGCTGATATTAATATCTCTGAAGGGCCCCTAACCCAGTCTGATGGGGCCAGGGAGGTTTTGTCTGAGGGAGAAATTACTGATTCAGGGAACATTTCTCAACAGGCTGAACCTGATGTGATTGCATTTAAATTTAAGTTGGAACATCTCCGCATTCTGCTTAAGGAGGTATTATCCACTCTGGATGATTGTGAAAAGTTGGTCATCCCAGAGAAACTATGTAAAATGGACAAGTTCCTAGAGGTGCCGGGGCTCCCAGAAGCTTTTCCTATACCCAAGCGGGTGGCGGACATTGTTAATAAAGAATGGGAAAGGCCCGGTATTCCTTTCGTCCCTCCCCCCATATTTAAAAAATTGTTTCCTATGGTCGACCCCAGAAAGGACTTATGGCAGACAGTCCCCAAGGTCGAGGGAGCGGTTTCCACTTTAAACAAACGCACCACTATACCCATAGAGGATAGTTGTGCTTTCAAAGATCCTATGGATAAAAAATTAGAAGGTTTGCTTAAAAAGATGTTTGTTCAGCAGGGTTACCTTCTACAACCAATTTCATGCATTGTCCCTGTCGCTACAGCCGCATGTTTCTGGTTCGATGAGCTGATAAAGACGCTCGATAGTGATTCTCCTCCTTATGAGGAGATTATGGACAGAATCAATGCTCTCAAATTGGCTAATTCTTTCACCCTAGACGCCACTTTGCAATTGGCTAGGTTAGCGGCTAAGAATTCTGGGTTTGCTATTGTGGCGCGCAGAGCGCTTTGGTTGAAATCTTGGTCGGCTGATGCGTCTTCCAAGAACAAGCTACTTAACATTCCTTTCAAGGGGAAAACGCTGTTTGGCCCTGACTTGAAAGAGATTATCTCTGATATCACTGGGGGTAAGGGCCACGCCCTTCCTCAGGATCGGCCTTTCAAGGCAAAAAATAGACCTAATTTTCGTCCCTTTCGTAAAAACGGACCAGCCCAAAGTGCTACGTCCTCTAAGCAAGAGGGTAATACTTCTCAAGCCAAGCCAGCTTGGAGACCAATGCAAGGCTGGAACAAGGGAAAGCAGGCCAAGAAACCTGCCACTGCTACCAAGACAGCATGAAATGTTGGCCCCCGATCCGGGACCGGATCTGGTGGGGGGCAGACTCTCTCTCTTCGCTCAGGCTTGGGCAAGAGATGTTCTGGATCCTTGGGCGCTAGAAATAGTCTCCCAAGGTTATCTTCTGGAATTCAAGGGACTTCCCCCAAGGGGGAGGTTCCACAGGTCTCAGTTGTCTTCAGACCACATAAAAAGACAGGCGTTCTTACATTGTGTAGAAGACCTGTTAAAAATGGGAGTGATTCATCCAGTTCCATTAAGAGAACAAGGGATGGGGTTCTACTCCAATCTGTTCATAGTTCCCAAAAAAGAGGGAACGTTCAGACCAATCTTAGATCTCAAGATCTTAAACAAGTTTCTCAAGGTTCCATCGTTCAAGATGGAAACCATTCGAACTATTCTTCCTTCCATCCAGGAAGGTCAATTCATGACCACGGTGGATTTAAAGGATGCGTATCTACATATTCCTATCCACAAGGAACATCATCGGTTCCTAAGGTTCGCATTCCTGGACAAACATTACCAGTTCGTGGCGCTTCCTTTCGGATTAGCCACTGCTCCAAGGATTTTCACAAAGGTACTAGGGTCCCTTCTAGCTGTGCTACGACCAAGGGGCGTTGCGGTAGTACCTTACTTGGACGACATTCTGATTCAAGCGTCGTCCCTTCCTCAAGCAAAGGCTCACACGGACATCGTCCTGGCCTTTCTCAGATCTCACGGATGGAAAGTGAACGTGGAAAAGAGTTCTCTATCCCCGTCAACAAGGGTTCCCTTCTTGGGAACAATTATAGACTCCTTAGAAATGAGGATTTTTCTGACAGAGGTCAGAAAAACAAAACTTCTAGACTCTTGTCGGATACTTCATTCCGTTCCTCTTCCTTCCATAGCTCAGTGCATGGAGGTGATCGGGCTGATGGTAGCGGCAATGGACATAGTTCCTTTTGCGCGCATTCATCTAAGACCATTACAACTGTGCATGCTCAGTCAGTGGAATGGGGACTATACAGACTTGTCTCCGAAGATACAAGTAAATCAGAGGACCAGAGACTCACTCCGTTGGTGGCTGTCCCTGGACAACCTGTCACAAGGGATGACATTCCGCAGACCAGAGTGGGTCATTGTCACGACCGACGCCAGTCTGATGGGCTGGGGCGCGGTCTGGGGACCCCTGAAAGCTCAGGGTCTTTGGTCTCGGGAAGAATCTCTTCTACCGATAAATATTCTGGAACTGAGAGCGATATTCAATACTCTCAAGGCCTGGCCTCAGCTAGCGAGGACCAAGTTCATACGGTTTCAATCAGACAACATGACAACTGTTGCGTACATCAACCATCAGGGGGGAACAAGGAGTTCCCTAGCGATGGAAGAAGTGACCAAAATCATTCTATGGGCGGAGTCTCACTCCTGCCACCTGTCTGCTATCCACATCCCAGGAGTGGAAAATTGGGAAGCGGATTTTCTGAGTCGTCAGACATTGCATCCGGGGGAGTGGGAACTCCATCCGGAAATCTTTGCCCAAGTCACTCACCTGTGGGGCATTCCAGACATGGATCTGATGGCCTCTCGTCAGAACTTCAAAGTTCCTTGCTACGGGGCCAGATCCAGGGATCCCAAGGCGGCTCTAGTGGATGCACTAGTAGCACCTTGGACCTTCAAACTAGCTTATGTGTTCCCGCCATTTCCTCTCATCCCCAGGCTGGTAGCCAGGATCAATCAGGAGAGGGCGTCGGTGATCTTGATAGCTCCTGCGTGGCCACGCAGGACTTGGTATGCAGATCTGGTGAATATGTCATCGGCTCCACCTTGGAAGCTACCTTTGAGACGAGACCTTCTTGTTCAGGGTCCGTTCGAACATCCGAATCTGGTTTCACTCCAGCTGACTGCTTGGAGATTGAACGCTTGATTTTATCGAAGCGAGGATTCTCAGATTCTGTTATCGATACTCTTGTTCAGGCCAGAAAGCCTGTAACTAGAAAGATTTACCACAAAATTTGGAAAAAATATATCTGTTGGTGTGAATCTAAAGGATTCCCTTGGGACAAGGTTAAGATTCCTAGGATTCTATCCTTCCTTCAAGAAGGATTGGAAAAAGGATTATCTGCAAGTTCACTGAAGGGACAGATTTCTGCCTTGTCGGTGTTACTTCACAAAAAGCTGGCAGCTGTGCCAGATGTTCAAGCCTTTGTTCAGGCTCTGGTTAGAATCAAGCCTGTTTACAAACCTTTGACTCCTCCTTGGAGTCTCAATTTAGTTCTTTCAGTTCTTCAGGGGGTTCCGTTTGAACCCTTACATTCCGTTGATATTAAGTTATTATCTTGGAAAGTTTTGTTTTTAGTTGCAATTTCTTCTGCTAGAAGAGTCTCAGAATTATCTGCTCTGCAGTGTTCTCCTCCTTATCTGGTGTTCCATGCAGATAAGGTGGTTTTACGTACTAAACCTGGTTTTCTTCCAAAAGTTGTTTCTAACAAAAACATTAACCAGGAGATTATCGTACCTTCTCTGTGTCCAAAACCAGTTTCAAAGAAGGAACGTTTGTTGCACAATTTGGATGTTGTTCGCGCTCTAAAATTCTATTTAGATGCTACAAAGGATTTTAGACAAACATCTTCCTTGTTTGTTGTTTATTCAGGTAAAAGGAGAGGTCAAAAAGCAACTTCTACCTCTCTCTCTTTTTGGATTAAAAGCATCATCAGATTGGCTTACGAGACTGCCGGACGGCAGCCTCCCGAAAGAATCACAGCTCATTCCACTAGGGCTGTGGCTTCCACATGGGCCTTCAAGAACGAGGCTTCTGTTGATCAGATATGTAGGGCAGCGACTTGGTCTTCACTGCACACTTTTACCAAATTTTACAAGTTTGATACTTTTGCTTCTTCTGAGGCTATTTTTGGGAGAAAGGTTTTGCAAGCCGTGGTGCCTTCCATTTAGGTGACCTGATTTGCTCCCTCCCTTCATCCGTGTCCTAAAGCTTTGGTATTGGTTCCCACAAGTAAGGATGACGCCGTGGACCGGACACACCTATGTTGGAGAAAACAGAATTTATGTTTACCTGATAAATTTCTTTCTCCAACGGTGTGTCCGGTCCACGGCCCGCCCTGGTTTTTTAATCAGGTCTGATAATTTATTTTCTTTAACTACAGTCACCACGGTACCATATGGTTTCTCCTATGCAAATATTCCTCCTTAACGTCGGTCGAATGACTGGGGTAGGCGGAGCCTAGGAGGGATCATGTGACCAGCTTTGCTGGGCTCTTTGCCATTTCCTGTTGGGGAAGAGAATATCCCACAAGTAAGGATGACGCCGTGGACCGGACACACCGTTGGAGAAAGAAATTTATCAGGTAAACATAAATTCTGTTTCTTCAGATGGAAAGAGTCCACAGCTCCCTGCCCGTATATTTTTTCTGTGGGGCATCTGTATTTTTGTTCTTCTGGCACCTTTTCATCCTGATATTTCTTCTACTGTTCCTTGTTCCCTCTGCAGAATGACTGGGGGATGAGGGAAGTTGGAGAGGTATTTAAGCCTTTGGCTGGGGTGTCTTTACCTCCTCTTGGTGAAGGGGTTCTGAATTCCCAAAAGTAATGAATGCAGCTGTGAACTCTTTCCACCTGAAGAAAAGAAAATTATCAGGAAAGCATAATTTAAGGTTTCTTTTGCACAAACACAAGAGATGTTTTATGCCACTTTGTCCCATTAGTCATGAAACATTTTCTTCATGTGCGATTACTCAGAACTTAAATGACAACTCAATGCAGTAGAATTACATAATTAACAAGTGCATAATAAAAATACGATTTAACACCTACTCTGAATTTCAAATAAGCAGTAGATTTCTCCTACATTGGTGTATCCGGTCCACGGCTTCATCCTTACTTGTGGGATATTCTCAATCCCTACAGGAAGTGGCAAAGAGAGCACACAGCTGAGCTATCCATATAGCTCCCCTCAGGCTCCGCCCCCCAGTCATTCTCTTTGCCGCTCTAACTAGTAGCATCTCCACGGGGGTGCTAAAGAGTATGTGGTGTTAGTTGTAGTTTTTTATTTCTTCTATCAAGAGTTTGTTATTTTAAAATAGTGCCGGCTTGTACTATTTACTCTGAAGCAGAAAGTGATGAAGATTTCTGCTGAGAGGAATATGATTTTAGCACCAGTAACTAAAATCCATTGCTGTTCCCACGCAGGACTGTTGAGGGGGAACAGTTTGCAGGCTTAACTGCTTCAGGTATGATCAGTCATTTTTCTAACAAGTCATTTTTCTAACAAGACCAAGTAATGCTAGAAGACTGTCAGAAATCCCCTCAGGGATAGGTAAGCCATTTTTCTTAGACTCTGTATAAAATGATGGCTTATATTAAGGGCTCTATGCTGGTTGACACTATTGTGGGCTTAATCGATTGCTTTTTAGCATGTTTTCAGTATAAATAAGGTGTTTTTTGAGACTTTGAAACACTTATGGGGTTTAATATTGCGCCTGGCACTTATTTGGACACCTAATCTAGTCTGAAAGGCCCCTCCACTCTGGAATGAAGAGGGAGGAGGCCTCATTTTCGCGCCTCAATTGCGCAGTTGTTTTGACTAGGCAGTTCATGCAGCTTCACGTGGGGAGTCCAGAGACATCAGAAAGGACTTCAGAGAGGCTTATTTCCTACTTAAATAAACCCTAAGGAAGGTAACAGCCACAGTAGAGGCTGTGGCATTTGTACTGTAGTGTTTTTAACCGGTTAACTGCTGTTATTAGCTCCGGTTTGGGCATTAAGGGGTTAATTGGTCTGAAAATTTGTGTGCAATCTTTTCAAAGCATTAAAACACTGTGGTGAAAATTTCATTAAAATCGGATGTTTATTTGATGGTTTTTTGATGTTTCATACAGATAAGGTTGTTTTCTTTCATGTAATTAACAAGAGTCCATGAGCTAGTGACGTATGGGATATACATTCCTACCAGGAGGGGCAAAGTTTCCCAAACCTTAAAATGCCTATAAATACACCCCTCACCACACCCACAAATCAGTTTTACAAACTTTGCCTCCAAGGGAGGTGGTGAAGTAAGTTTGTGCTAGATTCTACGTTGATATGCGCTCCGCAGCAAGTTGGAGCCCGGTTTTCCTCTCAGCGTGCAGTGAATGTCAGAGGGATGTGAAGAGAGTATTGCCTATTGAATGCAGTGATCTCCTTCTACGGGGTCTATTTCATAAGGTTCTCTGTTATCGGTCGTAGAGATTCATCTCTTACCTCCCTTTTCAGATCGACGATATACTCTTATATTTACCATTACCTCTACTGATTCTCGTTTCAGTACTGGTTTGGCTTTCTACAAACATGTAGATGAGTGTCCTGGGGTAAGTAAGTCTTATTTTCTGTGACACTCTAAGCTATGGTTGGGCACTTTATTTATAAAGTTCTAAATATATGTATTCAAACATTTATTTGCCTTGACTCAGAATGTTCAACTTTCCTTATTTTCAGACAGTCAGTTTCATATTTGGGATTATGCATTGAATTATCATATTTTTCTTACCTCAAAAATTTGACTTTTTTCCCTGTGGGCTGTTAGGCTCGCGGGGGCTGAAAATGCTTCATTTTATTGCGTCATTCTTGGCGCGGACTTTTTTGGCGCAAAAATTCTTTTCCGTTTCCGGCGTCATACGTGTCGCCGGAAGATGCGTCATTTTTTGACGTTATTTTGCGCCAAAAATGTCGGCGTTCCGGATGTGGCGTCATTTTTGGCGCCAAAAGCATTTAGGCGCCAAATAATGTGGGCATCTTATTTGGCGCTAAAAAATATGGGCGTCGCTTTTGTCTCCACATTATTTCAGTCTCATTTTTCATTTGCTTCTGGTTGCTAGAAGCTTGATATTTGGCATTCTTTCCCATTCCTGAAACTGTCTTATAAGGAATTTGATCTATTTTGCTTTATATGTTGTTTTTTTCTCTTACATATTGCAAGATGTCTCACGTTGCATCTGAGCCAGAAGATACTACAGGAAAATCACTGCCTGCTGGATCTACCAAAGCTAAGTGTATCTGCTGTAAACTTTTGGTAGCTATTCCTCCAGCTGTTGTTTGTAATAATTGTCATGACAAACTTGTTAAAGCAGATAATATTTCCTTTAGTAATGTACCATTGCCTGTTGCAGTTCCCTCAACATCTAAGGTGCAGAATGTTCCTGATAACATAAGAGATTTTGTTTCTGAATCCATAAAGAAGGCTTTGTCTGTTATTTCTCCTTCTAGTAAACGTAAAAAGTCTTTTAAATCTTCTCTCTCTACAGATGAATTTTTAAATGAACACCATCATTCTGATTCTTTGGACTCTTCTGGTTCAGAGGATTCTATCTCAGAGATTGATGCTGATAAATCTTCATATTTATTTAAGATGGAATTTATTCGCTCTTTACTTAAAGAAGTACTAATTGCTTTAGAAATAGAGGATTCTAGTCCTCTTGATACTAATTCTATACGTTTGGATAAGGTTTTTAAAGCTCCTGCGGTTATTCCAGAAGTTTTTCCTGTTCCTAATGCTATTTCTGCAGTAATTTCCAAAGAATGGGATAAATTGGGTAATTCATTTACTCCTTCTAAACGTTTTAAGCAATTATATCCTGTTCCGCCTGACAGGTTAGAATTTTGGGACAAAATCCCTAAAGTTGATGGGGCTATTTCTACCCTTGCTAAACGTACTACCATTCCTACGTCAGATGGTACCTCGTTTAAGGATCCTTTAGATAGAAAAATTGAATCTTTTCTAAGAAAAGCTTATCTGTGTTCAGGTAATCTTCTTAGACCTGCTATATCATTGGATGATGTTGCTGCAGCTTCAACTTTTTGGTTGGAAACTCTAGCGCAACAAGTAACAAATCGTGATTCTCATGATATTATTATTCTTCTCCAGCATGCTAATAATTTTATCTGTGATGCCATTTTTGATATTATTAAAGTTGATGTTAGGTTTATGTCTCTGGCTATCTTAGCCAGAAGAGCTTTATGGCTTAAGACTTGGAATGCTGATATGGCTTCTAAATCAACTCTACTTTCCATTTCTTTCCAGGGAAACAAATTATTTGGTTCTCAGTTGGATTCTATTATTTCAACTGTTACTGGTGGGAAAGGAACTTTTTTACCACAGGATAAAAAATCTAAAGGTAAAAACAGGGCTAACAATCGTTTTCGTTCCTTTCGTTTCAACAAAGAACAAAAGCCTGATCCTTCGTCCTCAGGAGCAGTTTCAGTTTGGAAACCATCTCCAGTCTGGAATAAATCCAAGCCTGCTAGAAAGGCAAAGCCTGCTTCTAAGTTCACATGAAGGTACGGCCCTTATTCCAGTTCAGCTGGTAGGGGGCAGGTTACGTTTTTTCAAAGAAATTTGGATCAATTCTGTTCACAATCTTTTGATTCAGAACATTGTTTCAGAAGGGTACAGAATTGGTTTCAAGATGAGACCTCCTGCAAAGAGATTTTTTCTTTCCCGTGTCCCAGTAAATCCAGTGAAAGCTCAAGCATTTCTGAATTGTGTTTCAGATCTAGAGTTGGCTGGAGTAATTATGCCAGTTCCAGTTCCGGAACAGGGGATGGGGTTTTATTCAAATCTCTTCATTGTACCAAAGAAGGAGAATTCCTTCAGACCAGTTCTGGATCTAAAATTATTGAATCGTTATGTAAGGATACCAACGTTCAAGATGGTAACTGTAAGGACTATATTGCCTTTTGTTCAGCAAGGGAATTATATGTCCACAATAGATTTACAGGATGCATATCTGCATATTCCGATTCATCCAGATCATTATCAGTTCCTGAGATTCTATTTTCTAGACAAGCATTACCAATTTGTGGCTCTACCGTTTGGCCTTGCTACAGCTCCAAGAATTTTCACAAAGATTCTCGGTGCCCTTCTGTCTGTAATCAGAGAACAGGGTATTGTGGTATTTCCTTATTTGGACGATATCTTGGTACTTGCTCAGTCTTTACATTTAGCAGAGTCTCATACGAATCGACTTGTGTTGTTTCTTCAAGATCATGGTTGGAGGATCAATTTACCAAAAAGTTCTTTGATTCCTCAAACAAGGGTAACCTTTCTGGGTTTCCAGATAGATTCAGTGTCCATGACTCTGTCTTTAACAGACAAGAGACGTCTAAAATTGATTACAGCTTGTCGAAACCTTCAGTCTCAATCATTCCCTTCGGTAGCCTTATGCATGGAAATTCTAGGTCTTATGACTGCTGCATCGGACGCGATCCCCTTTGCTCGTTTTCACATGCGACCTCTTCAGCTCTGTATGCTGAACCAATGGTGCAGGGATTACACGAAGATATATCAATTAATATCTTTAAAACCGATTGTTCGACACTCTCTAACGTGGTGGACAGATCACCATCGTTTAATTCAGGGGGCTTCTTTTGTTCTTCCGACCTGGACTGTAATTTCAACAGATGCAAGTCTCACAGGTTGGGGAGCTGTGTGGGGATCTCTGACGGCACAAGAAGTTTGGGAATCTCAGGAGGTGAGATTACCGATCAATATTTTGGAACTCCGTGCAATTTTCAGAGCTCTTCAGTTTTGGCCTCTTCTGAAGAGAGAATCGTTCATTTGTTTTCAGACAGACAATGTCACAACTGTGGCATACATCAATCATCAAGGAGGGACTCACAGTCCTCTGGCTATGAAAGAAGTATCTCGAATTTTGGTTTGGGCGGAATCCAGCTCCTGTCTAATCTCTGCGGTTCATATCCCAGGTGTAGACAATTGGGAAGCGGATTATCTCAGTCGCCAAACGTTGCATCCGGGCGAATGGTCTCTTCACCCAGAGGTATTTCTTCAGATTGTTCAAATGTGGGGGCTCCCAGAGATAGATCTGATGGCCTCTCATCTAAACAAGAAACTTCCCAGGTATCTGTCCAGATCCCGGGATCCTCAGGCGGAGGCAGTGGATGCATTATCACTTCCTTGGAAGTATCATCCTGCCTATATCTTTCCGCCTCTAGTTCTTCTTCCAAGAGTAATCTCCAAGATTCTGAGGGAATGCTCGTTTGTTCTGCTAATAGCTCCGGCATGGCCTCACAGGTTTTGGTATGCGGATCTTGCCGGATGGCATCTTGCCAACCATGGACTCTTCCGTTAAGACCAGACCTTCTGTCGCAAGGTCCTTTTTTCCATCCGGATCTGAAATCCTTAAATTTAAAGGTATGGAGATTGAACGCTTGATTCTTGGTCAAAGAGGTTTCTCTGACTCCGTGATTAATACTATGTTACAGGCTCGTAAATCTGTATCTCGAGAGATATATTATAGAGTCTGGAAGACTTATATTTCTTGGTGTCTTTCTCATCATTTTTCTTGGCATTCTTTTAGAATACCGAGAATTTTACAGTTTCTTCAGGATGGTTTAGATAAGGGTTTGTCCGCAAGTTCTTTGAAAGGACAAATCTCCGCTCTTTCTGTTCTTTTTCACAGAAAGATTGCTATTCTTCCTGATATTCATTGTTTTGTACAAGCTTTGGTTCGTATAAAACCTGTCATTAAGTCAATTTCTCCTCCTTGGAGTTTGAATTTGGTTCTGGGAGCTCTTCAAGCTCCTCCGTTTGAATCTATGCATTCATTGGACATTAAATTACTTTCTTGGAAAGTTTTGTTCCTTTTGGCCATCTCTTCTGCTAGAAGAGTTTCTGAATTATCTGCTCTTTCTTGTGAGTCTCCTTTTCTGATTTTTCATCAGGATAAGGCGGTGTTGCGAACTTCTTTTGAATTTTTACCTAAAGTTGTGAATTCCAACAACATTAGTAGAGAAATTGTGGTTCCTTCATTATGTCCTAATCCTAAGAATTCTAAGGAGAAATCGTTGCATTCTTTGGATGTTGTTAGAGCTTTGAAATATTATGTTGAAGCTACGAAATCTTTCCGTAAGACTTCTAGTCTATTTGTTATCTTTTCCGGTTCTAGGAAAGGCCAGAAAGCTTCTGCCATTTCTTTGGCATCTTGGTTGAAATCTTTAATTCATCTTGCCTATGTTGAGTCGGGTAAAATTCCGCCTCAGAGAATTACAGCTCATTCTACTAGGTCAGTATCTACTTCCTGGGCGTTTAGGAATGAAGCTTCGGTTGACCAGATCTGCAAAGCAGCAACTTGGTCCTCTTTGCATACTTTTACTAAATTCTACCATTTTGATGTATTTTCTTCTTCTGAAGCAGTTTTTGGTAGAAAAGTTCTTCAGGCAGCGGTTTCAGTTTGAATCTTCTGCTTATGTTTTTCGTTAAACTTTATTTTGGGTGTGGATTATTTTCAGCAGGAATTGGCTGTCTTTATTTTATCCCTCCCTCTCTAGTGACTCTTGTGTGGAAAGATCCACATCTTGGGTAGTCATTATCCCATACGTCACTAGCTCATGGACTCTTGTTAATTACATGAAATAAAACATAATTTATGTAAGAACTTACCTGATAAATTCATTTCTTTCATATTAACAAGAGTCCATGAGGCCCACCCTTTTTTGTGGTGGTTATGATTTTTTTGTATAAAGCACAATTATTCCAATTCCTTATTTTATATGCTTCGCACTTTTTTTCTTATCACCCCACTTCTTGGCTATTCGTTAAACTGATTTGTGGGTGTGGTCAGGGGTGTATTTATAGGCATTTTAAGGTTTGGGAAACTTTGCCCCTCCTGGTAGGAATGTATATCCCATACGTCACTAGCTCATGGACTCTTGTTAATATGAAAGAAATGAATTTATCAGGTAAGTTCTTACATAAATTATGTTTTACGTACCAAGCCTGGTTTTCTTCCAAAAGTGGTTTCCAATAAGAATATTAACCAGGAAATAGTTGTTCCTTCTCTGTGTCCTAATCCAGTTTCTAACAAGGAACGTCTGTTACACAATCTTGATGTGGTTCGTGCTTTGAAGTTTTATCTAAAAGCAACTAAAAACTTCAGACAAACATCGTCCTTGTTTGTCGTCTATTCTGGCAAGAGGAGAGGTCAAAAGGCGACTGCGACCTCTGTCTTTCTGGCTGAAAAGCATCATCCAGTTGGCTTATGAGACTGCTGGAAGGCAGCCTCCTGAACGAATTACAGCTCACTCTACTAGAGCTGTGGCTTTCACATGGGCTTTCAAGAATGAGGCTTCTGTTGAACAGATCTGTAAGGCAGCGACTTGGTCTTCACTGCATACATTTGCCAAATTTTACAAATTCGATACTTTTGCTTCTTCGGAGGCTATTTTTGGGAGAAAGGTTTTACAAGCAGTGGTGCCTTCCGTTTAGGTTACCTGACTTGTTCCCTCCCTTCATCCGTGTCCTAAAGCTTTGGTATTGGTTCCCACAAGTAAGGATGAAGCCGTGGACCGGATACACCAATGTAGGAGAAAACAGAATTTATGTTTACCTGATAAATTTCTTTCTCCTACGGTGTATCCGGTCCACGGCCCATCCTGGCATTTTGGTCAGGTTTAAATTTATTTTTGTAAACTACAGTCACCACTGCACCCTATGGTTCTCCTTTTTCTCCTAACCGTCGGTCGAATGACTTGGGGGCGGAGCCTGAGGGGAGCTATATGGACAGCTCTGCTGTGTGCTCTCTTTGCCACTTCCTGTAGGGATTGAGAATATCCCACAAGTAAGGATGAAGCCGTGGACCGGATACACCGTAGGAGAAAGAAATTTATCAGGTAAACATAAATTCTGTTTTTTGTTTTTTTTTTCTGACATTTTATTTTTTCTCCTATTTTCCGGGCCCCTGCATCATATGACAGACATCAGCCAATCACAGACTAGTATACGTATACCCTGTATGCTTTTGCACATGCTCAGTAGGATCTTGTTCTCCAGAAACTGTGCAAATATAATATTCTGCAAAATTTGATAATGGAAGTAAATTGGAAAGTGTCTTAAAACTGCACGCTCTTTCTGAATCATAAAAAATTATTTTGACTTGAGGGTCTCTTTCAATGAAAAATGATTTATTGGTCAGTATAAATGTATAATGTTCTCTCCCATCTTTGTTCTTCATTATATTTTTGTCTCATGTTTACATCTTCTTTTCCATCTATATTTTCTTGCTTCCTTCTTGTCTCTTTTCTCTTCCCCATCTTTCTCTCACTTTTGTACATCATCATCTTCTTATTTCAATTTTTTTAATTACTTTATTACCTTATCTAGGTTATGGATGGTCGTAGACCTTCTGGGGGAAAGTTGGAAGTGTGTGTCAGGATTCGAGAACCTCTTACATCTCAGCAACTAAGCAGCAGCACTGAAAAATGGCTGGTCATAGACCCTATTGCCTTTCCTCCGGTAACACTCCCTAAATGTATAGCCAATGTAATGCACACAGTTGCATGTGTAAGCAAAATAGTTTTAGTGCACTATTGCTTGCATATAACTTCATATATGTATTTAACCCCCTGCATAAAAAAGTCTCCTCCACAGCAACAATGCCCTCCTGGGAGTTATCTGAACACATCTGTTTAGACAATGACAAGAGACAAATGTATGTAGTCACCAGTTAGTGCCCAAATAAAGAGATGTACATTCTCTGACAGTGGATACAAAGAGCGCAAAGTAAATGTTATAATATAAGTGAATTTAAAAGGGTCTTAAAATGACATGGTCTATCTGGATGATAATTTTGACTTTCATGATCCTCTAAAGGTCTTTTGTTTAAAAAAAAAAGTTAAATCAAAATAAACATAAAAAAGACAGATTGTTTTGAAAACCCATAAACAACTTACTTATTTTCTTGCAAAATGAGAAGTGTAGTCACTGCATTTAGTGAGATAAGGGAGCTACCATTCTAAAACTTAAGTTCTACTGTCACATGATTTTTGCAGCATCAGTCATCTACTGATTATGGGTAAGAAACTGATTGGAGGTAGTGCAGGTGCCTCCTATAAACCCCTTCAAAGGAATAGCTACTAGGGATGTGCATTCGTAATAAAAAAAATTATAATTTTCATAAATGAAAATTAATATCTGAGTGAATGCACCAGCAACATTTAAAGAAAGCTAAAAAAATATTGACACAATTTTTCAGTATTCGTTAATTTTCTTTGAATTACTTTTAAGGGGTTAATACTTACCTAATTCACTCTGGATATCGAATATATATGTGGAGTTCCAAGAGGTGAGGAATAGCTACATCAGATAGAAAAACGCATAGACGGTTCTCTCTTTAATTTATATAAAATGAGTTAATATAAGTGAAAATATTATAAAACATAGGTGCGGGATATACAGGCTGGAACTTCTCAGTAGTCCAACACATTGACACTGGCAAGTCTTGGAATTTGATTGTAGAAAGCTCTCAAATCCTAAATAAGGGAGACGCTAACAAACATAGCCCAGCACTCTGGATATCACGAAAACCCGATCCTCTTCTTGCCAGAACCCCGGCCATGCTAACACGTGGCTTAGCACGCTCGGCTCCCAGGACCTGCACTAAACTCCTGATAACGCGGCCAGGCCTGTGGCAAGAAGAGGATCAGGTTAGCGTGCTCTCCAGAGCGCGTTGGGTAATATTATAGCTACAGGTAAACTATAACTTTTAAACAAAATGAATACGGAATAGTACAGCCAAACGAATTTCCTTGATTATTCTGAACGAAAATTTAATACAAAAAAAAAATCATTTTGGCTGCACAAGTCTAATAGCTGCTTCTCTGCCTTCCTGCAGAGATCACAGCCCCTTGTGGGGATGTGACATGAAGTAATGCACCCTGCACAAATGACTTTAATAAATTAAAGGTAAAATCCTTTAAAATGGTGCATAATACATATTTAAATAATTTCTATTACATATAATCCACTGTTTAGTGCTTTTAATTACAACAATTAAACTGACTGTCTATCTTTTTTAAGTAGTTATGAAGTTTGTTTATCTTACAGGTGTCTTCTTCAAAACCCAAACCTCCAACCCCTGTAAATTCTGGATCCAGAAGGTTGGTACATGACCTAGAGATAAAGAACTGCATGTTGCCACATCTTTCACTTTGACTCATATTTCTCATATTCTCTTCTAGTCCTCAAACTCTGCACAGTTTGAGTGTTCTGGCCTATGAAAAAGAGAAACTAGAAAAGAAGGTTAGAGGTTGTTTTTTTTTTGGGGGGGGGGTGTTATATGTGTCCTTTCTTCATGTTTGTCTGTTCTTTCGTCATTCTTTCTCCATTGCCCACCATTCCTACTTTATTCGATTTATTCCTTTTTTTTTCTCTAGATCTTCATGTACAAGCAGCAGCGCCGACCCGTTCCAGATGACCTGATTTCTCTGGTCAATGATGTCACACAGCGAAGCCAGCAACTAATACAGCAGCTGAGGCAAGGAGGAAGTTCTTTTCGAGCTGGTATGAGTCTATATGCATTCATGTTTTACCTGTTTTTATTGTTTTGCAATATTGTTCCTAATGGCCATTCTTCTTACTTTCACTTTCTTTACTGTACATCTACACCCATCACTTCTGTTTACGTTCTTTATTTCCTAGCCTCTCGTGATATTTTTTTTATTTATTTTTTAGAATATGTCCATCAATTAGAACGTTATCTACAATTTTATGGAGAGTCTGCACGACGACTTGGACAAGATGGAAATCGGGTGCGCTTTAGACTTGACATTTTAATAGATGGGTTACAGTGTTCTCCACGTAAAATTTAGCCTGCTGGCTGGCATTATGCAGTAGATGGGTGGGGAGCAGTGTAATACATTGCAATAGTATAACAATTTTCTGTTATTTATAAATACTTAAAGGGCCATAATACCCAAATGTTTAAACACTTGAAAGTGATGCAGTATAGCTGTAAAAAGCTGACTAGAAAATATCACCTGAACATCTCTATGTAAAAAAGGAAAGATATTTTACCTCAAAAGTTTCTCAGTAGCCACATCCCATTGTAAAGGACTTCTAAGCAACAAATCAATATGTCTGTCCCGGGACAGCAGAAAGAGTGAGCTTAAGTGCACACTCATCTTATTTCCCTATTCAGTGTAAGGAAGTTTACAATGAAATCTCATGAGAGTTAAGTCAAATCTCATGCGATCACAGTAAAAGAGTTCACGACCTCAGCACTGTTGATGCTGATTGGCTGCTGTTCATTTCTTCATTTTTTTTTATTTTATTTTACCTGCAGCTGGGAGCAGCTGAGTATAACTTTCTACACAGAACTTACTCTGCTGAGCTCAGGAAATTGTGAGGTAAAATATCTTCCTTTTTTACATGGAGATGCTCAGGTAATATTTTCCTGTCAGCTTTTTACAGTTATACTGCATCAGTTTCAAGTGATTTAGCATATGAGTATTATGTCCCTTTAAGCTATCCACAGCACAAATTAATTGCATAATTTAAAATAAATTGATTTAATTAAAATTTGTGCAACAGATATTGAAAACATTTAATAGCAAAGGACAGTCTACACCCGATTTAAATTAATCCATACCTGGACCTCATTGCATGTCCTGTAGCTTACAGTCATTATTGTAGCATTCTCAAAATTGTCAGTGGCTCAGCCACTTAAAATTCTGATCTTGAAATTGGGCATCCATGCAAGTAGACAATGATCTAGCTTTCAGGTATAGCTGGCCTAAGGTAAACATTCAATACTTTTTTTTTAATTTATTTATTTCTTTCATGTAATTAACAAGAGTCCATGAGCTAGTGACGTATGGGATATACATTCCTACCAGGAGGGGCAAAGTTTCCCAAACCTTAAAATGCCTATAAATACACCCCTCACCACACCCACAAATCAGTTTTACAAACTTTGCCTCCAAGGGAGGTGGTGAAGTAAGTTTGTGCTAGATTCTACGTTGATATGCGCTCCGCAGCAAGTTGGAGCCCGGTTTTCCTCTCAGCGTGCAGTGAATGTCAGAGGGATGTGAGGAGAGTATTGCCTATTGAATGCAGTGATCTCCTTCTACGGGGTCTATTTCATAAGGTTCTCTGTTATCGGTCGTAGAGATTCATCTCTTACCTCCCTTTTCAGATCGACGATATACTCTTATATTTACCATTTCCTCTACTGATTCTCGTTTCAGTACTGGTTTGGCTTTCTACAAACATGTAGATGAGTGTCCTGGGGTAAGTAAGTCTTATTTTCTGTGACACTCTAAGCTATGGTTGGGCACTTTATTTATAAAGTTCTAAATATATGTATTCAAACATTTATTTGCCTTGACTCAGAATGTTCAACTTTCCTTATTTCCAGACAGTCAGTTTCATATTTGGGATTATGCTTTAAATTATCATATTTTGTCTTACCTCAAAAATTTGACTTTTTTCCCTGTGGGCTGTTAGGCTCGCGGGGGCTGAAAATGCTTCATTTTATTGCGTCATTTTTGGCGCGGATTTTTTTGGCGCAAAAATTCATTTCCGTTTCCGGCGTCATACGTGTCGCCGGAAGTTGCGTCATTTTTTGACGTTATTTTGCGCCAAAAATGTCGGCGTTCCGGATGTGGCGTCATTTTTGGCGCCAAAAGCATTTAGGCGCCAAATAATGTGGGCGTCTTATTTGGCGCCAAAAAATATGGGCGTCGCTTTTGTCTCCACATTATTTCAGTCTCATTTTCATTTGCTTCTGGTTGCTAGAAGCTTGATGTTTGGCATTTTTTTCCCATTCCTGAAACTGTCTTATAAGGAATTTGATTTATTTTGCTTTATATGTTGTTTTTTCTCTTACATATTGCAAGATGTCTCACGTTGCATCTGAGCCAGAAGATACTACAGGAAAACCACTGCCTGCTGGATCTACCAAAGCTAAGTGTATCTGCTGTAAACTTTTGGTAGCTATTTCTCCAGCTGTTGTTTGTATTAATTGTCATGACAAACTTGTTAAAGCAGATAATATTTCCTTTAGTGATGTACCATTGCCTGTTGCAGTTCCCTCAACATCTAAGGTGCAGAATGTTCCTGATAACATAAGAGATTTTGTTTCTGAATCCATAAAGAAGGCTTTGTCTGTTATTTCTCCTTCTAGTAAACGTAAAAAGTCTTTTAAATCTTCTCTCTCTACAGATGAATTTTTAAATGAACACCATCATTCTGATTCTTTGGACTCTTCTAGTTCAGAGGATTCTGTCTCAGAGATTGATGCTGATAAATCTTCATATTTGTTTAAGATGGAATTTATTCGCTCTTTACTTAAAGAAGTACTAATTGCTTTAGAAATAGAGGATTCTAGTCCTCTTGATACTAATTCTATACGTTTGGATAAGGTTTTTAAAGCTCCTGCGGTTATTCCAGAAGTCTTTCCTGTTCCTAATGCTATTTCTGCAGTAATTGCTAAGGAATGGGATAAATTGGGTAATTCATTTACTCCTTCTAAACGTTTTAAGCAATTATATCCTGTTCCGCCTGACAGGTTAGAATTTTGGGACAAAATCCCTAAAGTTGATGGGGCTATTTCTACCCTTGCTAAACGTACTACCATTCCTACGTCAGATGGTACCTCGTTTAAGGATCCTTTAGATAGAAAAATTGAATCTTTTCTAAGAAAAGCTTATCTATGTTCAGGTAATCTTCTTAGACCTGCTATATCATTGGCTGATGTTGCTGCAGCTTCAACTTTTTGGTTGGAAACTCTAGCGCAACAAGTAACAAATCGTGATTCTCATGATATTATTATTCTTCTCCAGCATGCTAATAATTTCATCTGTGATGCCATTTTTGATATTATTAGAGTTGATGTTAGATTTATGTCTCTGGCTATCTTAGCCAGAAGAGCTTTATGGCTTAAGACTTGGAATGCTGATATGGCTTCTAAATCAACTCTACTTTCCATTTCTTTCCAGGGAAACAAATTATTTGGTTCTCAGTTGGATTCTATTATTTCAACTGTTACTGGTGGGAAAGGAACTTTTTTACCACAGGATAAAAAATCTAAAGGTAAAAACAGGGCTAACAATCGTTTTCGTTCCTTTCGTTTCAACAAAGAACAAAAGCCTGATCCTTCGTCCTCAGGAGCAGTTTCAGTTTGGAAACCATCTCCAGTCTGGAATAAATCCAAGCCTGCTAGAAAGGCAAAGCCTGCTTCTAAGTTCACATGAAGGTACGGCCCTCATTCCAGTTCAGCTGGTAGGGGGCAGGTTACGTTTTTTCAAAGAAATTTGGATCAAATCTGTTCACAATCTTTGGATTCAGAACATTGTTTCAGAAGGGTACAGAATTGGTTTCAAGATGAGACCTCCTGCAAAGAGATTTTTTCTTTCCCATGTCCCAGTAAATCCAGTGAAAGCTCAAGCATTTCTGAATTGTGTTTCAGATCTAGAGTTGGCTGGAGTAATTATGCCAGTTCCAGTTCCGGAACAGGGGATGGGGTTTTATTCAAATCTCTTCATTGTACCAAAGAAGGAGAATTCCTTCAGACCAGTTCTGGATCTAAAATTATTGAATCGTTATGTAAGGATACCAACGTTCAAGATGGTAACTGTAAGGACTATATTGCCTTTTGTTCAGCAAGGGAATTATATGTCCACAATAGATTTACAGGATGCATATCTGCATATTCCGATTCATCCAGATCATTATCAGTTCCTGAGATTCTCTTTTCTAGACAAGCATTACCAATTTGTGGCTCTACCGTTTGGCCTTGCTACAGCTCCAAGAATTTTCACAAAGATTCTCGGTGCCCTTCTGTCTGTAATCAGAGAACAGGGTATTGTGGTATTTCCTTATTTGGACGATATCTTGGTACTTGCTCCGTCTTTACATTTAGCAGAGTCTCATACGAATCGACTTGTGTTGTTTCTTCAAGATCATGGTTGGAGGATCAATTTACCAAAAAGTTCTTTGATTCCTCAAACAAGGGTAACCTTTCTGGGTTTCCAGATAGATTCAGTGTCCATGACTCTGTCTTTAACAGACAAGAGACGTCTAAAATTGATTACAGCTTGTCGAAACCTTCAGTCACAATCATTCCCTTCGGTAGCCTTATGCATGGAAATTCTAGGTCTTATGACTGCTGCATCGGACGCGATCCCCTTTGCTCGTTTTCACATGCGACCTCTTCAGCTCTGTATGCTGAACCAATGGTGCAGGGATTACACGAAGATATCTCAATTAATATCTTTAAAACCGATTGTTCGACACTCTCTAACGTGGTGGACAAATCACCATCGTTTAATTCAGGGGGCTTCTTTTGTTCTTCCGACCTGGACTGTAATTTCAACAGATGCAAGTCTCACAGGTTGGGGAGCTGTGTGGGGATCTCTGACGGCACAAGGAGTTTGGGAATCTCAGGAGGTGAGATTACCGATCAATATTTTGGAACTCCGTGCAATTTTCAGAGCTCTTCAGTTTTGGCCTCTTCTGAAGAGAGAATCGTTCATTTGTTTTCAGACAGACAATGTCACAACTGTGGCATACATCAATCATCAAGGAGGGACTCACAGTCCTCTGGCTAAGAAAGAAGTATCTCGAATTTTGGTTTGGGCGGAATCCAGCTCCTGTCTAATCTCTGCGGTTCATATCCCAGGTGTAGACAATTGGGAAGCGGATTATCTCAGTCGCCAAACGTTGCATCCGGGCGAATGGTCTCTTCACCCAGAGGTATTTCTTCAGATTGTTCAATTGTGGGGGCTCCCAGAGATAGATCTGATGGCCTCTCATCTAAACAAGAAACTTCCCAGGTATCTGTCCAGATCCCGGGATCCTCAGGCGGAGGCAGTGGATGCATTATCACTTCCTTGGAAGTATCATCCTGCCTATATCTTTCCGCCTCTAGTTCTTCTTCCAAGAGTAATCTCCAAGATTCTGAGGGAATGCTCGTTTGTTCTGCTAATAGCTCCGGCATGGCCTCACAGGTTTTGGTATGCGGATCTTGTCCGGATGGCATCTTGCCAGCCATGGACTCTTCCGTTAAGACCAGACCTTCTGTCACAAGGTCCTTTTTTCCATCCGGATCTGAAATCCTTAAATTTAAAGGTATGGAGATTGAACGCTTGATTCTTGGTCATAGAGGTTTCTCTGACTCCGTGATTAATACTATGTTACAGGCTCGTAAATCTGTATCTCGAGAGATATATTATAGAGTCTGGAAGACTTATATTTCATGGTGTCTTTCTCATCATTTTTCTTGGCATTCTTTTAGAATACCGAGAATTTTACAATTTCTTCAGGATGGTTTGTATAAGGGTTTGTCCGCAAGTTCTTTGAAAGGACAAATCTCTGCTCTTTCTGTTCTTTTTCACAGAAAGATTGCTATTCTTCCTGATATTCATTGTTTTGTACAAGCTTTGGTTCGTATAAAACCTGTCATTAAGTCAATTTCTCCTCCTTGGAGTTTGAATTTGGTTCTGGGAGCTCTTCAAGCTCCTCCGTTTGAACCTATGCATTCATTGGACATTAAATTACTTTCTTGGAAAGTTTTGTTCCTTTTGGCCATCTCTTCTGCTAGAAGAGTTTCTGAATTATCTGCTCTTTCGTGTGAGTCTCCTTTTCTGATTTTTCATCAGGATAAGGCGGTGTTGCGAACTTCTTTTGAATTTTTACCTAAAGTTGTGAATTCCAACAACATTAGTAGAGAAATTGTGGTTCCTTCATTATGTCCTAATCCTAAGAATTCTAAGGAGAAATCATTGCATTCTTTGGATGTTGTTAGAGCTTTGAAATATTATGTTGGAGCTACGAAATCTTTCCGTAAGACTTCTAGTCTATTTGTTATCTTTTCCGGTTCTAGGAAAGGCCAGAAAGCTTCTGCCATTTCTTTGGCATCTTGGTTGAAATCTTTAATTCATCTTGCCTATGTTGAGTCGGGTAAAACTCCGCCTCAAAGAATTACAGCTCATTCTACTAGGTCAGTATCTACTTCCTGGGCGTTTAGGAATGAAGCTTCGGTTGACCAGATCTGCAAAGCAGCAACTTGGTCTTCTTTGCATACTTTTACTAAATTCTACCATTTTGATGTATTTTCTTCTTCTGAAGCAGTTTTTGGTAGAAAAGTTCTTCAGGCAGCGGTTTCAGTTTGAATCTTCTGCTTATGTTTTTTGTTAAACTTTATTTTGGGTGTGGATTATTTTCAGCAGGAATTGGCTGTCTTTATTTTATCCCTCCCTCTCTAGTGACTCTTGTGTGGAAAGATCCACATCTTGGGTAGTCATTATCCCATACGTCACTAGCTCATGGACTCTTGTTAATTACATGAAAGAAAACATAATTTATGTAAGAACTTACCTGATAAATTCATTTCTTTCATATTAACAAGAGTCCATGAGGCCCACCCTTTTTTGTGGTGGTTATGATTTTTTTGTATAAAGCACAATTATTCCAATTCCTTATTTTATATGCTTCGCACTTTTTCTTATCACCCCACTTCTTGGCTATTCGTTAAACTGATTTGTGGGTGTGGTGAGGGGTGTATTTATAGGCATTTTAAGGTTTGGGAAACTTTGCCCCTCCTGGTAGGAATGTATATCCCATACGTCACTAGCTCATGGACTCTTGTTAATATGAAAGAAATGAATTTATCAGGTAAGTTCTTACATAAATTATGTTTTTTCTCCTACCAGGATGCTGCTAAAGAAGCTTTATACAAGAGGAACCTTGTTAGTAATGAGGTATGCTAAGTTGGGAACATGAACAGAATGGGGTATGTGTGTGTATGTATATATTGCTTGTATTACACATTTGTATTAAGAAAAACACACTTCCTATACACTCAAAATGAAGAAGAAGCTCTAAAAGCTTTAAAAGGAAAAGCTCCTCCAGGACTTGCACACCTCTATTTAAGCTTTTTCTTTCTAATGACACGGTGAGTCCACGGATCGTCATTAATTACTGTTGGGAATATCATTCCTGGCCAGCACGAGGAGGCAAAGAGCACCAAAGCAGAGCTGTTAAGTATCACTTCCCTTCCCACAAACCCTATTCATTCTCTTTGCCTGTAGTGCAAGGAAGAGGTTTTCTTCCTAAGGTGGTTCGGACAGAGATTTTTGTTCCTTCTCTCTGTTCTAATCCTTCTTGTGATAAAGAAAGTTTGTTGCACAGCTTAGATGTTGTGCGGGCCCTTCGATTTTTATCTACAGGCTACGAAGTACTTTGTCTTCTTTATTGTTTGTTGTTCTTCTCAATAGGCATAAAGGCTAGAAAGATTTTGCCACTTTTCTTTCTCTCTGGTTGAGAAGTGTTATTCGTCGGGATTTTAAGTTTGCTGGACAGCAGCCTCCTGAGATGATTACAGCTCACTCCACTAGGGTGGTGGTTTCTCCTTGGGCCTTCAAGTAAGGTCTATAAATTTGCTTCTTTTAACTCGGCTGAGGTTGTTCTGGGAGAAAGGGTCTTCTAGCAGTGGTACCTTCTCTTTAGGTTACCTGTCTTGTCCCTCCCGTATCATCTGTGTCCTCTAGCTTGGGTATTGATTCCCAACAGTAATTAATGATGATCCGTGGACTCACCGTGTCATTAGAAAGAAAACAAAAACAGAATTTATACTTACCTGATAAATTACTTTCTCCAACGGTGTGTCCGGTCCACGGCGTCATCCTTACTTGTGGGAATATCTCTTCCCCCAACAGGAAATGGCAAAGAGTCCCAGCAAAGCTGGCCATATAGTCCCTCCTAGGCTCGGCCCACCCCAGTCATTCGACCGACGGACAGGAGGAAAAAATAGGAGAAACCATAGGGTGCCGTGGTGACTGTAGTTAGAGAAAATAATTCATCAAACCTGATTAAAAAACCAGGGCGGGCCGTGGACCGGACACACCGTTGGAGAAAGTAATTTATCAGGTAAGCATAAATTCTGTTTTCTCCAACATTGGTGTGTCCGGTCCACGGCGTCATCCTTACTTGTGGGAACCAATACCAAAGCTTTAGGACACAGATGAAGGGAGGGAGCAAATCAGGTTACCTAAACGGAAGGCACCACGGCTTGCAAAACCTTTCTCCCAAAAATAGCCTCCGAAGAAGCAAAAGTATAAAATTTGTAAAATTTTGCAAAAGTGTGCAGTGAAGACCAAGTCGCTGCCTTACATATCTGATCAACAGAAGCCTCGTTCTTGAAGGCCCATGTGGAAGCCACAGCCCTAGTGGAGTGAGCTGTGATTCTTTCAGGAGGCTGCCGTCCGGCAGTCTCATAAGCCAATCGGATGATGCTTTTAAGCCAAAAGGAAAGAGAGGTAGAAGTTGCTTTTTGACCTCTCCTTTTACCAGAATAGACGACAAACAGAGAAGATGTTTGTCTGAACTCTTTTGTAGCTTCTAAGTAGAATTTTAGAGCACGGACTACATCTAAATTGTGTAGCAAACGTTCCTTCTTTGAAGCTGGATTCGGACACAAAGAAGGTACAACTATCTCCTGGTTAATATTTTTGTTGGAAACAACCTTTGGAAGAAAACCAGGCTTAGTACGCAAAACAACCTTATCTGAATGGAACACCAGATAGGGCGGAGTACACTGCAGAGCAGATAACTCAGAAACTCTTCTAGCAGAAGAAATAGCAACCAAAAACAAAACTTTCCAAGATAACAACTTAATATCTATGGAATGTAAAGGTTCAAACGGAACCCCTTGAAGAACTGAAAGAACTAGATTTAAACTCCAGGGAGGAGTCAAAGGTCTGTAAACAGGCTTGATCCTAACCAGAGCCTGAACAAATGCTTGAACATCTGGCACAGCTGCCAGTCGTTTGTGTAGTAAGACAGATAAGGCAGAAATCTGTCCCTTTAGAGAACTTGCAGATAATCCTTTATCCAAACCTTCTTGTAGAAAAGAAAGGATCTTAGGAATCTTTATCTTATTCCATGGGAATCCCTTGGATTCACACCAGCAGATATATCTTTTCCATATTTTATGGTAAATTTTTCTAGTTACCGGTTTTATGGCTTGAACCAGAGTATCTATCACAGAATCTGAAAACCCACGCTTTGATAGAATCAAGCGTTCAATCTCCAAGCCGTCAGCTGGAGGGAGACCAGATTTGGATGTTCGAATGGACCCTGTACAAGAAGGTCCTGTCTCAAAGGTAGCTTCCATGGTGGAGCCGATGACATATTCACCAGGTCTGCATACCAAGTCCTGCGTGGCCACGCAGGAGCTATCAAGATCACCGAGGCCCTCTCCTGCTTGATCCTGGCTACCAGCCTGGGAATGAGAGGAAACAGTGGATACACATAAACTAGGTTGAAGGTCCAAGGCGCTACTAGTGCATCCACTAGAGTCGCCTTGGGATCCCTGGATCTGGACCCGTAGCAAGGAACCTTGAAGTTCTGACGAGACGCCATCAGATCCATGTCTGGAATGCCCCATAATTGGGTCAACTGGGCAAATATCTCCGGGTGGAGTTCCCACTCCCCCGGATGGAAAGTCTGACGACTCAGATAATCCGCCTCCCAGTTTTCCACTCCTGGGATGTGGATCGCAGATAGGTGGCAGGAGTGATCCTCCGCCCATTGTATTATTTTGGTCACTTCTTTCATTGCCAGGGAACTCCTTGTTCCCCCCTGATGATTGATATAAGCAACAGTCGTCATGTTGTCTGATTGGAATCTTATGAATCTGGCCTTTGCTAGCTGAGGCCAAGCCCTGAGAGCATTGAATATCGCTCTTAGTTCCAGAATGTTTATCGGGAGAAGAGACTCTTCCCGAGACCATAGTCCCTGAGCTTTCAGGGATTCCCAGACCGCGCCCCAGCCCACTAGACTGGCGTCGGTCGTGACGATGACCCACTCTGGTCTGCGGAAGCTCATTCCCTGGGATAGGTGGTCCAGGGTTAGCCACCAACGGAGTGAATCTCTGGTCTTCTGATCTACTTGAATCACTGGAGACAAGTCTGTATAGTCCCCATTCCACTGTTTCAGCATGCACAGTTGTAATGGTCTTAGATGAATTTGCGCAAAAGGAACTATGTCCATTGCTGCAACCATCAACCCTACTACTTCCATGCACTGAGCTATGGAAGGACGTGGAACTGAATGAAGAACTTGACAAGCGCTTAGAAGTTTTGACTTTCTGACATCTGTCAGAAAAATCCTCATTTCTAAAGAATCTATTATTGTTCCCAAGAAGGGAACTCTTGTCGACGGAGACAGAGAACTTTTTTCTATGTTCACCTTCCATCCGTGAGATCTGAGAAAGGCCAGAACGATGTCTGTATGAGCCTTTGCCTTTGAAAGGGACGACGCTTTTATTAGAATGCCGTCCAAGTATGGTACTATTGCAATGCCCCTCGGTCTTAGAACCGCTAGAAGGGACCCGAGTACCTTGGTGAAAATCCTTGGAGCAGTGGCTAACCCGAATGGGAGGGCCACAAACTGGTAATGTTTGTCCAGAAAGGCGAACCTTAGGAACTGATGATGTTCTTTGTGAATAGGAATATGTAGGTACGCATCCTTTAGATCCACGGTAGTCATAAATTGACCTTCCTGGATTGTAGGTAGAATCGTTCGAATGGTTTCCATTTTGAACGATGGTACCCTGAGAAATTTGTTTAGGATTTTTAAATCCAGAATTGGTCTGAAAGTTCCCTCTTTTTTGGGAACTACGAACAGATTTGAGTAAAATCCCATTCCTTGTTCCGCCATTGGAACTGGGTGTATCACTCCCATCTTTAACAGGTCTTCTACACAATGTAAGAATGCCTGTCTCTTTATTTGGTTTGAGGATAAGTGAGATATGTGAAACCTTCCCCTTGGGGGTAGTTCCTTGAATTCCAGAAGATAACCCTGAGAAACTATTTCTAGCGTCCAGGGATCTTGAACATCTCTTGCCCAAGCCTGAGCAAAGAGAGAGAGTCTGCCCCCCACTAGATCCGGTCCCGGATCGGGGGCTACTCCTTCATGCTGTTTTGTTAGCAGCAGCAGGTTTCTTGGCCTGCTTACCCTTGTTCCAGCCTTGCATCGGTTTCCAGGCTGGTTTGGTCTGTGAAGCATTACCCTCTTGCTTAGAGGATGCAGAATTAGAGGCCAGTCCGTTCCTGAAATTACGAAAGGAACGAAAATTAGACTTATTCTTGGCTTTGAAAGGCCTATCTTGTGGGAGGACGTGGCCCTTTCCCCCAGTGATGTCTGAGATAATCTCTTTCAATTCTGGCCCAAAGAGAGTTTTACCCTTGAAGGGGATATTAAGCAATTTTGTCTTGGATGATACATCCGCTGACCAAGACTTTAGCCAAAGCGCTCTGCGCGCCACAATTGCAAACCCTGAATTTTTCGCCGCTAATCTAGCTAATTGCAAAGCGGCATCTAAAATAAAAGAATTAGCCAACTTAAGTGCGTGAACTCTGTCCATAACCTCCTCATATGGAGTCTCTCTATACTGAGCGACTTTTCTAGTTCCTCGAACCAGAACCACGCTGCTGTAGTGACAGGAACAATGCACGAAATGGGTTGCAGAAGGTAACCTTGCTGTACAAAAATCTTTTTAAGCAAACCCTCCAATTTTTTATCCATAGGATCTTTGAAAACACAATTATCCTCGATAGGAATAGTAGTGCGCTTGTTTAGAGTAGAAACTGCCCCCTCGACCTTAGGGACTGTCTGCCATAAGTCCTTTCTGGGTTCGACCATAGGAAATAATTTCTTAAATATAGGAGGGGGGACAAAAGGTATGCCGAGCTTCTCCCACTCCTTATTCACTATGTCCGCCACCTGCTTGGGTATAGGAAAAGCGTCGGGGTGCACCGGAACCTCTAGGAACTTGTCCATCTTGCATAATTTTTCTGGAATGACCAGGTTGTCACAATCATCCAGAGTAGATAACGCCTCCTTAAGCAGTGCGCGGAGATGTTCTAATTTAAATTTAAATGTCACAACGATACCAAATGAAGCCTTCTAGGAACTTTTCCAACTACTTTCAGATCCTCACACATGCATCTGCATGTCTTGCTCTCAAAAGTAACTGCGCAGTAATGGCGCGAAAATGAGGCTCAGCCTACAACTGGGAAGGCCCTTCCTGACTGGAAAAGGTGTCTAACATAGTGCCTGACGTTAAAAAACGTTCCCCAAGTTTATAAGTGTGAATTACCAGCATAAACATGTATAAAATGCCCAAATAAAGCAATCGATTTTGCCCATAAAAGTGTCTACCAGTTTTATAGCCCATATTAAGCCCTTTATTCTGTTTGAGACTAAGAAAATGGCTTACCGGTCCCCATGAGGGGAAATGACAGCCTTCCAGCATTACACAGTCTTGTTAGAAATATGGCTAGTTATACCTTAAGCAGAAAAGTCTGCTAACTGTTTCCCCCAACTGAAGTTACTTCATCTCAACAGTCCTATGTGGAAACAGCAAACGATTTTAGTTACTGTCTGCTAAAATCATCTTCCTCTCACAAACAGAATTCTTCATCTTTTTCTGTTTCAGAGTAAATAGTACATACCAGCACTATTTTAAAATAACAAACTCTTGATAGTAGAATAAAAAAACTACAACTAAACACCACATACTCTTAACCATCTCCGTGGAGATGTTGCCTGTGCAACGGCAAAGAGAATGACTGGGGTGGGCGGAGCCTAGGAGGGACTATATGGCCAGCTTTGCTGGGACTCTTTGCCATTTCCTGTTGGGGAAGAGATATTAGCACAAGTAAGGATGACGCCGTGGACCGGACACACCAATGTTGGAGAAATGTATGCTTACCTGATAAATTTATTTATTTCTTGACACGGGGAGTCCACGGCCCTCCCTGTTTTTTCAGACAGGTTTTTTTATTTTATATAAACCTCAGGCACCTCTGCACCTTGTGTTATTTCCTTTTTCTCCTTTTCCTTCGGTCAAATGACTGGGGTTTGTGGGTAGGGAAGTGATACTTAAACAGCTCTGCTGTGGTGCTGCAGGCCAGGAGTGATATTACCAACTGTAATTAATGATGATCTGTGAACTCACCGTGTCAAGAAAGAAAGAAAAAAGAAATTTATCAGATAAGCATTTTTTTTTTTTTTTTTTTAAATTAATACAATAAACCTGAATAACTTTTCTCTTAATGCCCCTTCAAAGAATTGGAATCCTTCACATTATTTTGTCCTTATTTGGAGAGAGAGAGAAAAAAAGAGAGGGGAAAAAAAAGGAGAGACAGAGAAAGGTAGAGAGAGAGACAGAGGAATGAAGAAATAAAGAGAGAGGAAGGAGGGGGAGAGAGAAAGAGACCACATGCAAGGCATTTAAAAATATGTAATCAGCAAGCCAACGCCCATGACTAGCTGCTCAGTCTCCACACATTGCAGCCCAGGACTTGCTGACAATTGAGACCCCCACATACTGCACAAACGTTCAGGTTAGGGCCAACATTACTGGCTTTAATTCTGGCAGTGGCTCAGGGTTCTTGAGTGCCGGGATTTCAGTAGATCCACATCTAACTGTGGGCCAGTTCTCCTCCCTCTTTCCTCTGCGCCAGTTCGGAAAGGGACACAGAGGACTGGGAGAGAGAGAGGGTTGGGAAAAAGAGAGACAGACACAGAGGAACGGGGAGAGAGACAGAGGAAAGGGAGAGAGAGAGAGACACGCAGAGAAAGGGGGGAGAGAGAGAGACACAGAGAAAGGGGAGAGAGAGAGACAGAGAAAGGGGGGAGAGAGAGACACAGAGAAAAGGGGGAGAGAGAGACAAAAGAGGATGGGGAGAGACAGATACAGAGGAAGGGGGGGGCAGATTGAGACCGACACAGAGGAAGGGGAGAGAGGGAGAGACGAAGAGGAACGGGAGATAGAGAGAGATAGGGGAGAGACAGGGACACAGAGGAAGGGGGCGCAGATTGAGACACACAGAGGAAGGGGAGAGGGAGAGAGAGACACAGAGGAAGGGGAGAGACAGATACACAATAAAACAAAAACTATGGGCGCCTAAAAGGCAAGTCTGAAGAGAAATTTTATATATGGTATATATAAATATAAAATATATATATATTTATTTAGGTTATCGCATACAATATGTAAAAGAGAAAATCACATACGTCTAATTTCAAGAAAATATTAAACAGCAAATATTACAGTTGATATTAGTTGATTAGCAGCAATTTGCAAAATAAATAAATAAATGTGTGGGCTAAAAAACATCAAAAACACAAATATGCAAATATGCACCTGAAAAGTAAAAGTTAAATACAGTTAGAAGCACCATATGTATCTAACTGTATTTTAACTTTTACTTTTCAGGTGCATATTTGTATATTTGTGTTTTTGTTGGTTTTTAGCCCACACATTTATTTATGTATTTTTCTCTTGCAAGATGTATCAAGTCCACGGATTCATCCATACTTGTGGGATATTCTCCTTCCTAACAGGAAGTGGCAAAGAGAGCACCCACAGCAGAACTGTCTATATAGCTCATCCCTTAGCTCCACCCCCCAGTCATTCTCTTTGCCTACTCTAAGTACTAGGAAGGGTAAAGTGAGGGTGGTGACAAAAATGTTAGTTTTTATTTTCTCAAGCAAAAGTTTGAGTTTTTAAATGGTACCGGTGTGTACTATTCACTCTCTGGCAGAAAAGGGATGAAGATTTCTGCAAGGAGGATGATGATCTTAGCACTTTGTAACTAAGATCCACTGCTGTTCTCACAAAGGCTGAGGAGTACAGGAAAACTTCAGTTGGGGGAACGGTTTGCATGCTAAGCTGCATTGAGGTATATTCAGTCAATTTTTCTCCTGTTAAGTGTAGTCAGTCCACGGGTCATCCATTACTTATGGGATATTAACTCCTCCCCAACAGGAAGTGCAAGAGGATCACCCAAGCAGAGCTGCTATATAGCTCCTCCCCTCTACGTCACACCCAGTCATTCTCTTGCACCCAACTAATAGATAGGATGTGTGAGAGGACTGTGGTGATTAAACTTAGTTTTTATATCTTCAATCAAAAGTTTGTTATTTTCAACGGCACCGGAGTGTGTTGTTTTCTTCTCAGGCAGAATTTGAAGAAGAATCTACCTGAGTTTTGTGTATGATCTTAGCGGACGTAACTAAGATCCATTTGCTGTTCTCGGCCATTCTGAGGAGTGAGGTAACTTCAGATCAGGGGACAGCGGGCAGGTTCACCTGCAAAGAGGTATGTTGCAGTATATTATTTTCTAAGGAATGGAATTGACTGAGAAAATACTGCTAATACCGATATAATGTAAGTACAGCCTTAAATGCAGTAGTAGCAACTGGTATCAGGCTGATATGTATGTATGTTTACACTTAAGTATTTCTGGGGAATGGCACTTCACTGGGAAAATACTGTATGCATATAACTTTTAGCCTAACTTGCAGTGTGAGCGACTAGCAGCAGGCTTTTAATGACATTTCATAAATTAGATTTTAAACGTTTGCTGGCATGTTAAATCGTTTAATTATCTGAGGTACTTGGTGAAAAATTGTTTTGGGCGTTATTTTCCACATGGCTGTCGTTTGTTTTGAATTAAAACAGTTTACTGAGCTTCCCTCACTGTTGTATTGTGAGTGGGAGGGGCCTATTTTGGCGCTTTTACTACGCAACAGAAATTCAGTCACAGTCTGCATTTTTCTCCCTGCATGATCCAGGACGTCTCCACAGAGCCCAGGGGTCTTCAAAACTAGTTTTGAGGGAGGTAATCACTCACAGCAGACCTGTGAGACTGTGCTTTGACTGTGATAAAAACGCTTATATTTTCAATTGTTATCCGTTTTTTCTGATATTAAGGGTTAATCATCCATTGCTAATGAGTGCAATCCTTTGCTAAATTTATGCTTTTACTGTGAAAATTTGGTTTCTATAACTAATCCGGTTCATTGTTATTCAACTGTGACAGTTTTTGTGTGCTTCTTAAAGGCACAGTAACGTTTTGCATATTGCTTGTAAATTTAGTTGAAAAGTATTTCCAAGCTTGCTAGTCTAATTGCTAGTTTGTTTAAACATGTCTGACACAGAGGAATCTCTTTGTGCAATATGTTCAAAAGCCAAGTTGGAGCCCAATAGAAATTTATGTACTAATTGCATTGATGCTACTTTAAATAAAAGTCAATCTGTACATGTTAAGCAACATTCACCAGACAACGAGGGGGAAGTTATGCCGACTAACTTGCCTCACGTGTCAGTACCTGCATCTCCCGCTCAGGAGGTGCGTGATATTGTAACGCCAAGTACATCAGGGCGGCCATTACAAATCACTCTACAAGACATGGCTAATGTTATGACTGAAGTTTTGTCTAAATTGCCAGAACTTAGGGGTAAACGAGATCACTCTGGGGTGAGAACAGAGTGCGCTGATAATGCTAGGGCCATGTCTGATACTGCGTCACAATTTGCAGAACATGAGGACGGAGAGCTTCATTCTGCGGGTGACGGATCTGATCCAAATAAACTGGATTCAGACATTTCAAATTTTAAGTTTAAGCTGGAAAACCTCCGTGTATTACTAGGGGAGGTGTTAGCGGCTCTGAATGATTGTAACACAGTTGCAATCCCAGAGAAAATGTGTAGGTTGGATAAATATTTTGCGGTACCGACGAGTACTGACGTTTTTCCTATACCTAAGAGACTTACTGAAATTGTTACTAAGGAGTGGGATAGACCCGGTGTGCCTTTCTCACCCCCTCCTATATTCAGAAAAATGTTTCCAATAGACGCCACCACACGGGACTTATGGCAAACGGTCCCTAAGGTGGAGGGAGCAGTTTCTACTTTAGCTAAGCGTACCACTATCCCGGTGGAGGATAGCTGTGCCTTTTCAGATCCAATAGATAAAAAGTTAGAGGGTTACCTTAAGAAAATGTTTGTTCAACAAGGTTTTATATTGCAACCCCTTGCATGCATTGCGCCTGTCACGGCTGCGGCAGCATTTTGGTTTGAGTCTCTGGAAGAGACCCTTGACTCAGCGCCATTAGATGAGATTACACACAAGCTTAAAACCCTTAAGCTAGCTAATTCATTTATTTCTGATGCCGTAGTGCATTTAACTAAACTTACGGCTAAGAATTCCGGATTCGCCATTCAGGCACGCAGAGCGCTGTGGCTAAAATCCTGGTCAGCTGATGTAACTTCTAAATCTAAATTACTTAACATACCTTTCAAGGGGCAGACTTTATTCGGGCCCGGTTTGAAAGAAATTATCGCTGATATTACGGGAGGTAAAGGCCATGCCCTGCCTCAAGACAGAGCCAAACCTAGGGCTAGACAGTCTAATTTTCGTGCCTTTCGTAACTTCAAGGCAGGAGCAGCATCAACTTCCTCTGCTCCAAAACAGGAAGGAGCTGTTGCTCGCTGCAGACAAGGCTGGAAACCTAACCAGACCTGGAACAAGGGCAAGCAGGCCAGAAAACCTGCTGCTGCCCCTAAGACAGCATGAAGTGAGGGCCCCCGATCCGGAAACGGATCTAGTGGGGGGCAGACTCTCTCTCTTCGCCCAGGCTTGGGCAAGAGATGTCCAGGATCCCTGGGCGTTGGAGATCATATCTCAGGGATATCTTCTGGACTTCAAAGCTTCTCCTCCACAAGGGAGATTTCACCTTTCAAGGTTGTCAACAAACCAGATAAAGAAAGAGGCGTTTCTACGCTGTGTACAAGACCTTTTACTAATGGGAGTGATCCACCCAGTTCCGCGGTCGGAACACGGACAAGGGTTTTACTCAAATCTGTTTGTGGTTCCCAAAAAAGAGGGAACCTTCAGACCAATATTGGATTTAAAGATCCTAAACAAATTCCTAAGAATTCCATCGTTCAAAATGGAAACTATTCGGACAATCTTACCCATGATCCAAAGAGGTCAGTACATGACCACAGTGGATTTAAAGGATGCTTACCTTCACATACCGATTCACAAAGAACATTACCGGTATCTAAGGTTTGCCTTCCTAGACAGGCATTACCAGTTTGTAGCTCTTCCCTTCGGGTTGGCTACGGCTCCAAGAATCTTTACAAAGGTTCTGGGCTCTCTTCTGGCGGTACTAAGACCGCGAGGAATTTCGGTAGCTCCGTACCTAGACGACATTCTGATACAAGCGTCAAGCTTCCAAACTGCCAAGTCTCATACAGAGTTAGTACTGGCATTTCTAAGGTCGCATGGGTGGAAAGTGAACGAGGAGAAGAGTTCTCTCTTACCACTCACAAGAGTTCCCTTCTTGGGGACTCTTATAGATTCTGTAGAAATGAAAATTTACCTGACAGAGGACAGGTTAACAAAGCTTCTAAATGCTTGCCGTGTCCTTCATTCCATTCAACACCCGTCAGTGGCTCAATGCATGGAGGTAATCGGCTTAATGGTAGCGGCAATGGACATAGTTCCTTTTGCACGCCTGCATCTCAGACCGCTGCAATTGTGCATGCTAAGTCAGTGGAATGGGGATTACTCAGATTTGTCCCCTACGCTGAATCTGGATCAAGAGACCAGAGATTCTCTTCTATGGTGGCTTTCTCGGCCACATCTGTCCAGGGGGATGCCCTTCAGCAGGCCAGACTTGACAATTGTAACAACAGACGCCAGCCTACTAGGTTGGGGCGCTGTCTGGAATTCCCTGAAGGCTCAGGGATCATGGACTCAAGAGGAGAGTCTCCTTCCAATAAACATTCTGGAATTGAGAGCAGTTCTCAATGCCCTTCTGGCTTGGCCTCAGTTAGCAACTCTGAGGTTCATCAGGTTTCAGTCGGACAACATCACGACTGTGGCTTACATCAACCATCAGGGAGGGACAAGGAGTTCCCTAGCGATGATGGAAGTATCAAAGATAATTCGCTGGGCAGAGTCTCACTCTTGCCACCTGTCAGCGATCCACATCCCAGGAGTGGAGAACTGGGATGCGGATTTCCTAAGTCGCCAGACTTTTCATCCGGGGGAGTGGGAACTTCATCCGGAGGTCTTTGCCCAAATACTTCGACGTTGGGGCAAACCAGATATGGATCTCATGGCGTCTCGCCAGAACGCCAAGCTTCCTTGTTACGGGTCCAGGGACCCGGGAGCGGTCCTGATAGATGCTTTGACAGCACCTTGGACCTTCAGGATGGCTTATGTGTTTCCACCCTTCCCGATGCTTCCTCGTTTGATTGCCAGGATCAAACAGGAGAAAGCATCGGTGATTCTAATAGCGCCTGCGTGGCCACGCAGGACCTGGTATGCAGATCTAGTGGACATGTCATCCTGTCCACCTTGGTCTCTGCCTCTGAGACAGGACCTTCTAATTCAGGGGCCTTTCAAACATCAAAATCTAATTTCTCTGAAGCTGACTGCATGGAAATTGAACGCTTGATTTTATCAAAGCGTGGATTTTCGGAGTCAGTAATTGATACCTTAATACAGGCTAGGAAACATGTTACCAGGAAAATTTACCATAAGATATGGCGTAAATACTTACACTGGTGCGAATCCAAGAGTTACTCATGGAGTAAGGTTAGGATTCCTAGGATATTGTCTTTTCTACAAGAAGGTTTAGAAAAGGGTTTATCTGCAAGTTCTTTAAAGGGACAGATCTCAGCTCTGTCCATCCTTTTACACAAACGTCTGTCAGAAGTTCCAGACGTTCAGGCTTTTTGTCAGGCTTTGGCTAGGATTAAGCCTGTGTTTAAGGCTGTAGCTCCACCGTGGAGCTTAAACTTAGTTCTTAACGTTTTACAGGGTGTTCCGTTTGAACCCCTTCATTCCATTGATATCAAGCTGTTATCTTGGAAAGTTCTGTTTTTAATGGCTATTTCCTCGGCTCGTAGAGTCTCTGAGTTATCAGCCTTACATTGTGATTCTCCTTATCTGATTTTTCATTCAGATAAGGTAGTTCTGCGTACTAAACCTGGGTTCTTACCTTAGGTAGTCACTAACAAGAATATCAATCAAGAGATTGTTGTTCCATCATTGTGCCCTAACCCTTCTTCAAAGAAGGAACGACTTCTGCACAATCTAGACGTAGTCCGTGCCCTGAAATTTTATTTACAGGCAACTAAAGATTTTCGCCAAACTTCTTCCCTGTTTGTCGTTTATTCTGGACAGGGGAGAGGTCAAAAAGCATCTGCTACCTCTCTATCCTTTTGGCTTCGTAGCATAATACGTTTAGCCTATGAGACTGCTGGACAGCAACCTCCTGAAAGGATTACAGCTCATTCTACTAGAGCTGTGGCTTCCACTTGGGCCTTTAAGAATGAGGCCTCTGTTGAACAGATTTGCAAGGCTGCAACTTGGTCTTCTCTTCATACTTTTTCCAAATTTTCCAAATTTGACACTTTTGCTTCTTCGGAGGCTGTTTTTGGGAGAAAGGTTCTTCAGGCAGTGTTTCCTTCCGTATAAAGATCCTGCCTGTCCCTCCCGTCATCCGTGTACTTTAGCTTTGGTATTGGTATCCCATAAGTAATGGATGACCCGTGGACTGACTACACTTAACAGGAGAAAACATAATTTATGCTTACCTGATAAATTCCTTTCTCCTGTAGTGTAGTCAGTCCACGGCCCGCCCTGTTTTTTATGGCAGATCTAAATTTTAAATTATACTCCAGTCACCACTGCACCCTATAGTTTCTCCTTTCTCGTTTGGTTTTCGGTCGAATGACTGGGTGTGACGTAGAGGGGAGGAGCTATATAGCAGCTCTGCTTGGGTGATCCTCTTGCACTTCCTGTTGGGGAGGAGTTAATATCCCATAAGTAATGGATGACCCGTGGACTGACTACACTACAGGAGAAAGGAATTTATCAGGTAAGCATAAATTATGTTTTTTCTAGACAGACTGTGATAATTCTAGAAAAGGCTGACAATATCCCCATGAGGGAAGGGTAAGCTGTATTCAGGCACTTAATATAGAATCCCAGCTTGCATAAAGGGCTCATTTGTTACTAGTGGCACTTATGGGAAAAACGTTTTTTTCTTGAAAACTTAATGTTTTTTGAGGGACTTTAAGGGGTCATTGTGGCTTATTTAAGGGTTATTAACTCACATGGCTAGTTTAGAAACACTTTGTGTTTCTTTTAGGCTCCACTAACATCAAGTGAAGTGGGAGGGGCTTATTTTCACGCCTCAGTTGCGCAGTTTCTTTTACTCCGAAGACATCCAGCTGCTTCTCCAGAGGGTCCTGCTGTGTTTGAGGGCCTAAAAGAAGTTTTTTCCCCACAAATCTATCCTATAGGGCATTTAGGCGCCACAGCAGAGCTGTGGCAAGGTGCTGAACGTTTTTATACCGGTTTTTGACGTTTTGTCAATCCGGTTTTTACATTAAGGGGTTAATCGTTTATTTGGCTGGCTGTGCAAACTTACTAAGGCTTTATGATTCTACTGTAAAAAAATTCGTAAAGTTTACTGCTTTTTTACACTGTTTTGCAGAGTTTGTGCATCTTTTTTTCTCTTAAAGGCACAGTAACATTTTTTTCTAAGTATTATTTACTTTGAATAAAGTGTTTTCCAAGCTTGCTTGTTTCATTACTAGCCTGTTTAACATGTCTGACACCAAGGAAAATCCTTGTTCAATGTGTTTAGAAGCCATTGTGGAACCCCCTCTTAGAATGTGTCCCACTTGCACTGATATGTCTATAAATTATAAAGAGCATATTATAGCACTTAAAAATATAGCAATAGATGATTCTCAGACAGAAGGAATTGAGGGTTTGCCATCTAGCTCTCCCCAAGGGTCACAACCAGTAACGCCCGCACAAGTGACGCCAAGTACCTCTAGTGCGTCGACTTCATTTTCTTTACAAGACATGGCCACAGTTATGAATACAACCCTCACAGAGGTTTTATCTAAACTGCCTGGTTTACAAGGAAAGTGTGACAGCTCTGGGTTAAGAACAACTGCTGAGCCTTCTGACACTTTAGTAGCCGTATCCGATATACCCTCACAATGTTCTGAAGTAGGGGTAAGGGATTTGCTATCTGAGGGAGAGATTTCTGATTCAGGAAAGACGCTCCCTCAGACAGATTCTGATATGACGGCATTTAAATTTAAGCTTGAACGCCTCAGCTTGTTGCTCAGAGAGGTATTAGCGACTCTGGATGATTGTAACCCTATAGTGGTCCCAGAGAAATTGTGTAAAATGGACAAATACTTAGAGGTTCCTGTTTACACTGATGTTTTTCTAGTCCTTAAGAGGATTGTGAATATTGTTACTAAGGAGTGGGATAGACCAGGTATACTGTTCGCTACCCCTCCTGTTTTTAAGAAAATGTTTCCCATATCTGACACCATGCGGGACTCGTGGCAGACGATTCCTAAGGTGGAGGGAGCTGTTTCTACTCTCGCTAAGCGTACAACTATACCTATCGAAGACAGTTGTGCTTTCAAAGATAAAAAATTAGAGGGTCTCCTAAAGAAAATTTTTGTTCATCAAGGTTTTCTTCTCCAACCTATTGCGTGCATTGTTCCTGTAACTACTGCAGCTGCTTTCTGGTTCGAGGCTCTAGAAGAGGCTCTTCAGATGAAGACTCCATTAGAGGATATTATGGATAGAATTAAAGCCCTTAAGTTGGCTAATTCTTTCATTACAGATGCCGCTTTCCAACTGGCTAAATTAGCGGCAAAGAATTCAGATTTTGCCATTTTAGCACGCAGGGCGTTATGACTTAAGTCCTGGTCTGCTGATGTGTCATCAAAATCTAAACTTTTGAACATCCTTTTCAAAGGAAAGACCCTATTCGGGCCTGAACTGAAAGAGATTATTTCAGACATCAATGGAGGGAAAGGCCACGCCCTCCCTCAGGATAAAACAAATAAAATGAGGACCAAACAAAATAATTTTCGTTCCTTTCGGAACTTCAAAGGTGGTCCCGCTTCAGCTTCCCCTGCTGCAAAGCAAGAGGGGAATTTTGCCCAATCCAAGTCAGTCTGGAGACCTAACCATTCTTGGAACAAGGGTAAACAGGTCAAGAAGCCTGCTGCTGCCTCCAAGACAGCATGAAGGGGTAGCCTCCGATCCGGGACCGGATCTAGTAGGGGGCAGACTCTCTCTCTTCGCTCAGGCAAGAGATGTTCACGATTCCTGGGCTTTAGAAATTGTGTCCCAGGGATATCTTCTGGACTTCAAAGACTCCCCCCCCCCCCCCAAGGGGGAGATTTCACGTTTCTCAATTGTCTGCAAACCAGACAAAGAGAGAGGAGTTCTTACGCTGTGTAGAAGACCTACATACCATGGGAGTGATCCGCCCAGTTCCAAAAGCGGAGCAAGGGCTAGGTTTTTACTCAAACCTGTTTGTGGTTCCCAAAAAAGAGGGAATTTTCAGACCAATCTTTGATCTCAAAATTCGAAACAAATTCCTCAAAGTACCATCATTCAAGATGGAGACTATTCGGACTATTCTACCTCTGATCCAGGAGGGTCAATATATGACTACCGTGGACTTAAAGGATGCGTATCTACACATCCCTATTCACAGAGATTATCATCAATTCCTCAGATTCGCCTTTCTGGCTGGACAGGCATTACCAGTTTGTGGCCCTTCCCTTCGGGTTGGCCACGGCTCCCAGGATTTTCATACAGGTGCTAGGGTCCCTTTTTGGCGGTTTTAAGACTGCGGGGCATAGCAGTGGCGCCTTATCTAGACGACATCTTAATTCAGGCGTCGACTTTCCAGTTAACCAAGTCTCACACGGACATCGTGTTGGCTTTTCTGAGATCTCACGGGTGGAAGGTGAACATAAAAAAAGAGTTCTCTCTTCCCTCTCACAAGAGTTTCCTTCCTAGGGACTCTGATAGACTCTGTAGAAATGAAAATATTTCTGACGGAGATCAGAAAATCAAAACTCTTAACCACTTGCCGAGCTCTTCATTCCATTTCTCGGCCATCAGTGGCTCAGTGTATGGAGGTAATCGGACTCATGGTAGCGGCACTGGACATAGTTCCTTTTGCCCGCCTACACCTCAGACCACTGCAACTATGCATGCTCAAACAGTGGAATGGGGATTATGCAGATTTATCTCCGCAAATACATCTGGATCAGGAGACCAGAGATTCTCTTCTCTGGTGGTTGTCTCAGGACCACCTGGCTCAGGGAATGTGTTTACGCAGGCCAGAGTGGATCATTGTAACGACAGATGCCAGCCTGCTAGGCTGGGGTGCAGTCTGGAACTCCCTGAAAGCACAGGGCTTATGGTCTTGGGAGGACACTCTCCTCCCGATAAACATTCTAGAACTGAGAGCGATATTCAATGCGCTTCAGGCGTGGCCTCAGCTAGCTGCTGCCAAATTCATCAGATTTCAGTCGGACAACATCACGACTGTAGCTTATATCAATCATCAAGGAGGAACACGGGGTCCTCTAGCGATGATGGAAGTAAACAAAATAATCCGATGGGCGGAGGCTCACTCTTGCCATCTTTCAGCAATCCATATCCCAGGGGTAGAGAACTGGGAGGCGGATTTCCTAAGTCGTCAGACTTTTCATCCGGGGGAGTGGGAGCTCCATCCGGAGGTATTTGCCCAGCTGACTCAGCTATGGGGCACACCAGAATTGGATCTGATGGCGTCCCGTCAGAACGCCAAGCTTCCTTGTTACGGGTCCAGGTCCCGGGATCCCCAGGCGGTACTGATAGATGCTCTAGCAGTGCCCTGGTCCTTCAATCTGGCCTATGTATTTCCACCGTTTCCTCTCCTCCCACGTCTGGTTGCCTGAATCAAGCAGGAGAGAGCTTCGGTGATTCTGATAGCACCTGCGTGGCCACGCAGGACTTGGTATGCAGACCTAGTGGACATGTCATCTGTTCCACCGTGGACTCTGCCTTCTAATCCAAGGTCCTTTCAAGCATCCAAATCTAATTTCTCTGCGTCTGACTGCTTGGGGATTGAACGCCTGATTTTATCAAAGCGTGGTTTCTCTGAGTCGGTCATTGCTACCCCGATTCAAGCTAGAAAGCCTGTCACCAGGAAAATCTTTCATAAGATTTGGCGCAAATATCTTTATTGGTGTGAATCCAAGGGTTACTCATGGAGTAAGATTAGGATTCCTAGAATATTGTCTTTTCTCCAAGAAGGATTGGAGAAGGGGTTATCAGCTAGCTCCTTAAAAGGACAGATTTCTGCTTTGTCTATTCTTTTACACAAGCGTCTGGCAGATGTCCCAGACGTTCAAGCGTTTAGTCAGGCTTTAGTCAGAATCAAGCCTGTATTCAAACCTGTTGCTCCGCCATGGAGCCTAAACTTAGTTCTTTAAGTTCTTCAAGGGGTTCCGTTTGAACCTATGCATTCCATAGATATTAAGCTTCTATCTGGGAAAGTTCTGTTTTTAGTAGCTATCTCTTCGGCTCGAAGAGTTTCTGAGTTATCTGCTTTACAGTGTGACTCACCTTATCTTGTTTTCCATGCAGATAAGGTGGTTTTGCGTACCAAACCTGGATTCCTTCCTAAGGTTGTTTCTAATAGGAATATCAATCAGGAAATTGTTGTTCCTTCGCTGTGTCCTAATCCTTCTTCAAAGAAGGAACGTCTGTTGCACAATCTTGATGTGGTTCGTGCTTTAATGTTCTACTTACAAGCAACCAAAGATTTCCGTCAAACATCTTCATTGTTTGTTGTTTATTCTGGTAAGCGGAGAGGCCAAAAGGCTACGGCTACCTCTCTCTTTCTCTTGTAAAGTTGTATCCAGTCCACGGGTTCATCCATTACTTGTGGGATATTCTCCTTCTCAACAGGAAGTTGCAAGAGGACACCCACAGCAGAGCTGTCTATATAGCTCCTCCCCTAACTGCCACCCCCCAGTCATTCTCTTTCATTACAGATGCCGCTTTCCAACTGGCTAAATTAGCGGCAAAGAATTCAGATTTTGCCATTTTAGCACGCAGGGCGTTATGACTTAAGTCCTGGTCTGCTGATGTGTCATCAAAATCTAAACTTTTGAACATCCTTTTCAAAGGAAAGACCCTATTCGGGCCTGAACTGAAAGAGATTATTTCAGACATCAATGGAGGGAAAGGCCACGCCCTCCCTCAGGATAAAACAAATAAAATGAGGACCAAACAAAATAATTTTCGTTCCTTCTCAACAGGAAGTTGCAAGAGGACACCCACAGCAGAGCTGTCTATATAGCTCCTCCCCTAACTGCCACCCCCCAGTCATTCTCTTGCAACTCTCGACAAGAAAGGAAGTATCAAGAGATATGTGGTGGCTTAGTGTAGTTTTTACCTTCAAGAGTTTGTTATTTTTAAACGGTACCGGCGTTGTACTGTTTTACTCTCAGGCAGAAATTGGAAGAAGAATCTGCCTGGAGGTTGATGATCTTAGCGGTTTGTAACTAAGGTCCATTGCTGTTCTCACACATAACTGAAGAGTATGGAAAGAAAACTTCAGTTGGGGGGACGGTTTGCAGATCACCTGCTTTGAGGTATGTTCAGTATATTTTTTTTGTAGAGAGATGATAAGGTCTAGAAAATGCTGAGAGTGCCTGGTATATTTAAGGTAAGCCTGATACAGTGATTTAACAACTACTGGGATCATGCTTACAAGATAAGGGTAATATTCATGTTAACTCTCATATTACTTAGTGTAAAAACGTTTGCATAACTTACAAAAAAAAAAAAAAATGTTTCTCTGAGGGTGATAAATCTTTATTTGGGGCCTAGTTTTCCACATGGCTTGTTAGATTACTCCTAGGAGTACTTTTTTAAGGCCCTCTGACATTGAGTGCATGGTGGGAGGGGCCTATTTTCGTGCACTTTATGCGCAGTTGATATTCAGACTGAGACATCCAGCTTCCCTAAAGGAGTCCTCTGGCATCTAGGACCACTATAGAGGGTTTTTTTCCTGCAAAAATCGTGTTTAAGGGCAGGTAGGAGCCACAGCAGAGCTGTGGAAGTGTGTTTGACTGTTTTTTAACGGTTTTACCGTTTTTCTAATCCGTTTTGGGGCCTAAGGGGTTAATCATCCATTTGCAAGTGGGTGCAATGCTACTTTAATTTCTTATACACACTGTAAACATTTCGTAGAGTTTACTACTTTTTAACACTGTTTTGCAGTTTATGTGGTAGTTTTTTTCTCTTAAAGGCACAGTACCGTTTTTGTTTAATTGCTTTTTCACTTTTATTAAAGTGTTTTCCAAGCTTGCTAGTCTCATTACTAGTCTGTTAAACATGTCTGACATAGAGGAAACTCCTTGTTCATTATGTTTAGAAGCCATTGTGGAACCCCCTCTTAGAATGTGTACCAAATGCACTGACCTTTCTATAAGTTATAAAGACCATATTATGGGTTTTAAAGATTTATCACCAGAGGTTTCTCATACTGACAAAAGGGAGGTTAAACCACCTAGCTCTCCCAATGTGTCAGAACCTATATCTCCTGCGCAAGTGACGCCAAGTACATCTGGCGCGTCCAATGCGTTTACCTTACAAGACATGGCGGCAGTTATGAATCGTACTCTCACAGAGGTATTGTCCAAACTGCCAGGGTTACAAGGAAAGCGAGACAGCTCTGGGGCTTGAACAAATACAGAACTTTCTGACGCTTTAGTAGCTATGTCTGATATACCCTCACAATGTACAGAAGCCGAAGCAGGAGAGCTTCTATCTGTGGGTGACATTTCTGATTCAGGGAAGGCGTTACTTCAGTCTGACTCTGAAATGACAGCATTTAAATTTAAGCTTGAACATCTCCGCTTGTTGCTCAGGGAGGTTTTAGCAACTCTGGATGACTGTGACACCATTGTAGTCCCAGAGAAATTGTGTAAAATGGACAAATACTTTGCAGTGCTTGTTTACACTGATGTTTTTCCAATCCCTAAGAGGTTTTCTGAAATTATTACGAAGGAATGGGATAGACCAGGTGTACCGTTCTCTCCCCCTCCTGCTTTTAAAAAGATGTTTCCATAGATGCCGCTACACGGGACTCGTGGCAGACGGTCCCTAAGGTGGAGGGAGCAGTCTCTACCCTAGCTAAGCGTACAACTATCCCCGTCGAGGACAGTTGTGCTTTCCTAGATCCAATGGATAAAAAATTAGAGGGTTTCCTTAAGAAAATCTTTATACGACAAGGTTTTATTCTCCAGCCTCTTGCATGCATTGCCCCAGTCACTGCTGCAGCGGCTTTCTGGTTCGAGTCTCTTGAAGAGGCTCTACAGGTGGAGACCCCGTTGGATGATATCCTTGACAGGCTTAAAGCTCTTAAGTTAGCTAATTCATTTATTTCTGACGCCGTTTTTCATTTAACAAAGCTAATGGCTAAGAATTCAGGTTTTGCCATTCAGGCGCATAGGGCGCTATGGCTTAAATCCTGGTCAGCTGATGTTACTTCAAAGTCTAAGCTTCTCAACATCCCCTTCAAAGGACAGACCCTATTCGGGCCTGGACTGAAGGAGATAATTTCTGATATTACTGGAGGAAAAGGTCACGCCCTTCCCCAGGATAGGTCCAACAAATTAAGGACCAAACAGACTAATTTTCGTTCCTTTCGAAACTTCAAGAGTGGTGCAGCTTCAACTTCCTCTACTGCAAAACAAGAAGGAAATTTTGCCCAGTCCAAGCCAGTCTGGAGACCTAACCAGGCTTGGAGCAAGGAAAGCAGGCCAAAAAACCTGCTGCTGCCTCTAAGACAGCATGAAGGAGTAGCCCCCGATCCGGGACCGGATCTAGTTGGGGGCAGACTTTCTCTCTTCGCCCAGGCTTGGGCAAGAGACGTCCAGGATCCCTGGGCTCTGGAGATTGTTTCCCAGGGATATCTTCTGGATTTCAAAGCCTCATCTCCAAAGGGGAGATTTCATCTCTCACAATTATCTGCAAACCAGATAAAGAGAGAGGCATTCTTACGTTGTGATCCACCCAGTTCCAAGGGAGGAACAGGGGCAAGGATTCTATTCAAATCTGTTTATAGTTCCCAAAAAAGAGGGAACTTTCAGACCAATCTTGGATCTCAAGATCCTAAACAAATTTCTCAGGGTCCCATCCTTCAAGATGGAGACTATTCGAACCATCCTACCTATGATCCAGGAGGGTCAATATATGACTACCGTGGACTTAAAGGATGCGTATATCCACATTCCGATACACAGAGATCATCATCGGTTTCACAGGTTTGCCTTCCTAGACAGGCATTACCAGTTTGTGGCTCTTCCCTTCGGGTTAGCCACGGCACCAAGAATCTTTACGAAGGTTCTAGGGTCCCTACTGGCGGTTCTAAGGCCACAAAGCATAGCGATGGCTCCTTACCTAGACGATATTCTGATACAGGCATCGAATTTTCAAATCGCCAAGTCCCATACGGACATTGTTCTGGCATTCCTGAGGTCTCTGGAAATAATCGGCTTGATGGTAGCGGCAATGGACATAGTTCCGTTTGCCCGCCTACATCTTAGACCACTGCAACTTTGCATGCTCAATCAGTGGAATGGGGATTACACAGATTTGTCCCCTCTGCTAAATCTGGATCAAGAGACCAGGGATTCTCTTCTCTGGTGGCTATCTGGGGTCCATCTGTCCAGGGGAATGAGATTCCGCAGGCCAGAATAGACTATAGTGACGACAGATGCCAGCCTTCTGGGCTGGGGCGCAGTCTGGAACTCCCTGAAGGCTCAGGGTTCGTGGACTCAGGAGGAAGCCCTCGATAAACATTCTGGAACTAAGAGCGATATTCAATGCTCTTCAGGCTTGGCCTCAGCTAGCTGCGGTCAGGTTCATCAGATTTCAGTCGGACAACATCACGACTGTAGCCTATATCAACCATCAGGGGGGTACAAGGAGCCCCCTGGCGATGTTGGAGGTTTCAAAGATAATTCTATGGGCAGAGGTTCACTCTTGCCATCTCTCAGCTATCCATATCCCAGGAGTAGAGAACTGGGAGACGGATTTCCTACGTCGGCAGACTTTTCATCCGGGGGAGTGGGAGCTCTATCCGGAGGTATTTGCCCAGTTGATTCAACTATGGGGCAAACCAGAACTGGATCTCATGGCGTCTCGTCAGAACGCCAAGCTTCCTCGTTACGGGTCCAGGTCCAGGGATCCCAAGGCAGCGCTGATAGATGCTCTAGCAGCGCCCTGGTCCTTCAGCCTGGCTTATGTGTTTCCACCGTTTCCTCTGCTCCCTCGTCTGATTGCCAAGATCAAGCAGCAGAGCTTCAGTGATTTTGATAGCTCCTGCGTGGCCACGCAGGACTTGGTATGCAGATCTGGTGGACATGTCATCTTTTCCACCATGGACTCTGCCGCTGAGGCAGGACCTTCTACCTCAAGATCCTTTCAAACATCCAAATCTAATTTCTCTGCGTCTGACTGCTTGGAGATTGAACGCTTGATTCTATCAAAGCGTGGTTTTTCCGAGTCGGTCATTGATACCTTAATTCAGGCTCGAAAGCCTGTCACCAGGAAAATCTATCATAAGATATGGTGCAAATATCTTCATTGGTGTGAATCCAAGGGTTACTCATGGAGTAAAGTCAGGATTCCTAGAATCTTATCCTTTCTCCAAGAGGGATTGGAGAAAGGATTGTCTGCTAGTTCCTTAAAGGGACAGACTTCTGCTCTCTCTATTCTTTTGCACAAACATCTGGCTGAGGTTCCAGACGTTCAGGCGTTTTGTCAGGCTTTAGTTAGAATTAAGCCTGTGTTTAAACCTGTTGCTCCGCCATGGAGTTTAAATTTAGTTCTTAAAGTTCTTCAAGGGGTTCGGTTTGAACCTTTGCATTCCATAGATATTAAACTTTTATCTTGGAAAGTTCTGTTCCTAGTAGCTATCTCCTCGGCTCGAAGAGTTTCGGAGTTATCTGCTTTACAGCATGATTCCCCTTATCTGATTTTTCCATGCAGATAAGGTAGTTTTGCGTACCAAACCTGGGTTTCTTCCTAAGGTAGTATCTAATAAGAACATCAATCAGGAGATTGTTGTTCCTTCATTATGTCCTAATCCTTCCTCAAAGAAGGAACATCTTTTACACAATCTTGATGTGGTTCGTGCTTTAAAGTTTTATTTACAAGCTACGAAGGATTTTCGTCAAACATCTGCTTTGTTTGTTGTCTACTCTGGATAGAGGAGAGGCCAAAAGGCTTCGGCAACTTCTCTTTCTTTTTGGCTGAGAAGCATAATTTTAAAAATGAGGCCTCTGTTGAACAGATTTGTAAGGCGGCGACTTGGTTTTCGCTTCACACTTTTTCTAAATTCTACAAATTCAATACTTTTGCTTCTTCGGAGGCTATTTTTGGGAGAAAGGTCTTACAGGCAGTGGTGCCTTCCGTTTAAGTTCCTGCCTTGTCCCTACCTTCATCCGTGTCCTAAAGCTTTGGTATTGGTATCCCACAAGTAATGGATGAACCCGTTGACTGGATACACCTTTACAAGAGAAAACAAAATTTATGCTTACCTGATAAATTTATTTCTCTTGTGGTGTATCCAGCCCATGGCCCGCCCTGTCATTTTAAGGCAGGTGTTTTTTACTTTTTAAACTAAAGTCACCACTGCACCCTATAGTTTCTCCTTTTTTCTTGCTTGTCTTCGGTCGAATGACTGGGGGTGGCAGTTAGGGGAGGAGCTATATAGACAGCTCTGCTGTGGGTGTCCTCTTGCAACTTCCTGTTGGGAAGGAGAATATCCCACAAGTAATGGATGAACTCGTGGACTGGATACACCACAAGAGAAATAAATTTATCAGGTAAGCATAAATTTTGTTTTTTGGCTGAAAAGCATCATCCGTTTGGCTTATGAGACTGCTGGCCAGCAGCCTCCTGAAAAGATTACTGCTCATTCTACTAGAGCAGTGGCTTCCACATGGGCTTTTAAAAATGAGGCTTCTGTTGAACAGATTTGTAAGGCGGCGACTTGGTCTTCGCTTCATACTTTTTCCAAATTTTCCAAATTCAATACTTTTGCTTCTTCGGAGGCTATTTTTGGGAGAAAGGTTCTACAAGCAGTGGTGCCTTCCGTTTTAAGGTACCTGTCTTGTCCCTCCCTTCATCCGTGTCCTAAAACTTTGGTATTGGTATCCCACAAGTATGGATGAATCCGTGGACTCGATACATCTTGCAAGAGAAAACAGAATTTATGCTTACCTGATAAATTTCTTTCTCTTGCGATGTATCGAGTCCACGGCCCGCCCTGTCTATTTAAGACACGTAGTATATTTTTATTTAAAAAACTTCCGTCACCTCTGCACCCTATAGTTTCTCCTTTTTCATCCTAGCCTTCGGTCGAATGACTGGGGGTGGAGCTAAGGGAGGAGCTATATAGACAGCTCTGCTGTGGATGTTCTCTTTGCCACTTCCTGTTAGGAAGGAGAATATCCCACAAGTATGGATGAATCCGTGGACTCGATGCATCGCAAGAAAATTTATCAGGTAAGCATAAATTCTGTTATTTTACAAATTGCTGCTAATCAACTGTAATGTTTGCTGTTTAATATTTTCTTGAAATTAGACATATGTGATTCTCTCTTTTACATATAGTATGTGATGACCTAAATAAATATATATATGTTTTATATTGATATATTCCATGTATATAATTTCTCTTCAGACTTGCCTTTTAGGTGCCCATAGTTTTTGTTTTATTGGGTGATTGTTTGCTACTAGGTTGTAGGGACCTGGTTATATACTGTGGTGCAGGTCTATCTTTTACTATTTATAGTGCAAGTAGTGTCCATTTGCCATAAACGAGAGGCAGATACAAACAGAGGAAGGAGAGAGAGAAGGACAGACACAGAGGAAGGGGAGAGAGGCACGGGGGAGAGAGAGACAGACACAAAGAGGAAAGGGAAAAGATAGAGAAAAAGGGGAGGGAGATTGAGAGAGACAGAGGAAGTGGCGAGAGAGAGAGAGAGTGAGATAGATACAGAGGAAGAAGAGAGACAGAGGAGGAAGGGGGGAGACAGGAACACAGAGGAAGGGGGGAGACTGATACAGAGGAAGAAGAGAGACAGAGGAGGAAGGGGAGAGAGAGGAAGGGGGGAGACAGGAACACAGAGGAATGGGGGAGAGAGATGCAAAGGAAGAAGAGAGACAGAGGAGGAAGGGGAGAGAGAGGAAGGGGGGAGACAGGAACACAGAGGAAGGGGGGAGAGAGATGCAAAGGAAGAAGAGAGACAGAGGAGGAAGGGGAGAGAGAGGAAGGGGGGAGAGAGATGCAAAGGAAGAAGAGAGACAGAGGAAGGAAAGACAGACACACAGAGGAAGGGGATAGAGACAGGCACACAGAGGAAGGGGATAGAGACACACACACAGAGGAAGGGGATAGAGACACACACACAGAGGAAGGGGATGGAGACAGACACACAGAGGAAGGGGATGGAGACAGACACACAGAGGAAGGGGATGGAGACAGACACACAGAGGAAGGGGATGGAGACAGACACACAGAGGAAGGGGATGGAGACAGACACACAGAGGAAGGGGATGGAGACAGACACACAGAGGAAGGGGATGGAGACAGACACACAGAGGAAGGGGATGGAGACAGACACACAGAGGAAGGGGATGGAGACAGACACACAGAGGAAGGGGATGGCGACTGAGACACACAGAGGAAGGGGATGGCGACTGAGACACACAGAGGAAGGGGATGGCGACTGAGACACACAGAGGAAGGGGATGGCGACTGAGACACACAGAGGAAGGGGATGGCGACTGAGACACACAGAGGAAGGGGATGGCGACTGAGACACACAGAGGAAGGGGATGGCGACTGAGACACACAGAGGAAGGGGATGGCGACTGAGACACACAGAGGAAGGGGATGGCGACTGAGACACACAGAGGAAGGGGATGGCGACTGAGACACACAGAGGAAGGGGATGGCGACTGAGACACACAGAGGAAGGGGATGGCGACTGAGACACACAGAGGAAGGGGATGGCGACTGAGACACACAGAGGAAGGGGATGGCGACTGAGACACACAGAGGAAGGGGATGGCGACTGAGACACACAGAGGAAGGGGATGGCGACTGAAACACACAGAGGAAGGGGATGGCGACTGAGACACACAGAGGAAGGGGATGGCGACTGAGACACACAGAGGAAGGGGATGGCGACTGAGACACACAGAGGAAGGGGATGGCGACTGAGACACACAGAGGAAGGGGATGGCGACTGAGACACACAGAGGAAGGGGATGGCGACTGAGACACACAGAGGAAGGGGATGGAGACTTCTTCTTCTTATTCTTTGGATGTAGTTAGAGCTTTGAAATACTATGTTGAAGCTACTAAAGATTTTAGGAAGACTTCCAGTCTATTTGTTATCTTTTCTGGTTCCAAGAAAGGTCAGAAGGCTTCTGCCATTTCTTTGGCGTCTTGGTTAAAGTCTTTGATTCATCATGCTTATGTAGAGTCGGGTAAGTCCCCGCCTCAAAGGATTACGGCTCATTCTACTAGGTCAGTTTCTACTTCCTGGGCTTTTAGGAATGAAGCTTCTGTTGATCAGATTTGCAAAGCAGCAACTTGGTCTTCTTTGCATACTTTTACTAAATTCTACCATTTTGATGTGTTTTCTTCTGAAGCAGTTTTTGGTAGAAAAGTACTTCAGGCAGCTGTTTCTGTTTGATTCGTCTGCTTATAATTTCAGTTTTTTTCATTATAAAGATTAAAACTTTTGATTTGGGTTGTGGATTATTTTTTTCAGCAGAATTGGCTGTCTTTATTTTATCTCTCCCTCTCTAGTGACTCTTGCGTGGAAGTTCCACATCTTGGGTATCTGCTATCCCATACGTCACTAGCTCATGGACTCTTGCTAATTACATGAAAGAAAACATAATTTATGTAAGAACTTACCTGATAAATTCATTTCTTTCATATTAGCAAGAGTCCATGAGGCCCACCCTTTTTTGTGGTGGTTATGATTTTTTTGTATAAAGCACAATTATTCCAATTCCTTATTTTTGATGCTTTCGCTCCTTTATCACCCCACTTCTTGGCTATTCGTTAAACTGAATTGTGGGTGTGGTGAGGGGTGTATTTGTAGGCATTTTAAGGTTTGTGAAACTTTGCCCCTCCTGGTAGGAATGTATATCCCATACGTCACTAGCTCATGGACTCTTGCTAATATGAAAGAAATGAATTTATCAGGTAAGTTCTTACATAAATTATGTTATATACACACACACTTTTGAGCTCTTTCTAGTTAAATACCCTGAAACATTTAATATTTTTTAATGTGTTGTAGTGTGTGTGTATATGTATGTGTGTGTGAGTGTGTGCGTATGGAATGCGATTACTATTAAAAATGTACTTGTATTGTCTCTTTCCAGCTGCAGAAACTAACCAGATGAGCACTTCAGATGCATGGCAAATGCATCAAATGTACCAATGGGAATCAGGACCAAGTGCCTTATCGCTGTAACCAGTCTGATAATAATGGGGTCAATCACAATTCCTTAAGAAAAAAAAAAAAAAGTATCTAATACTAACAACAGAAAACTTCCATTGATGTCTATGGGAATTCTTGTAGATAAATCATTTGATACATTTTTCTAAAAGAATGCAATCAACCCAAAAATGTTTACACTGTCTAGTTTTTTCCATTCTCTCATGTCTTTGTGATTGCCCCCCCCATTTGTCTTTATTGTCTAACCTGTGACAATCAGAAGTCTTGTGCACTTTTACTTTATATTACAGTAGCACTAGTGGCAGAACACTACTAAAGACACCATCAGAGGATTTGTCTGTAAGCAGTGTGCATGGGTCATTTGGCTTTTCAAAACATTGTATACTAAGTTTTACAAAACTGCAAAATCCCTGTGGTGTCTACAGAGCAATTATATAGCACTGTGTAGTATATATTTTAACCTTTAGAATGTTGCTCACATTGCAAAAGCAAAACTTTTGAAATTAAATTATTTTAGCTTGTGAAATGAATATTCTGCTGCTCTAAAAGAATTTATAAATAAAAAAATTAAAATGCATATTATTGCCTGTATGTACATATATAGTTCATTATGCATCCGTGCACTTTTGCATAATCACACCTGCATGTCTGTTCTGTGTGTCTGTCCATTATGTAACATCTTAACCCCCTGTTTTCCCACTGTGGGCCAGATTACAAGTGGAACGCTATTTAATGCATCCACTTGAGCGTTAACTGCACTAGAAGTAAGCATTTTGTACTGGTTGGGTTGCGCTCGTATTACAAGTTGAAAGTAAAAAGTTATTGCTCGCACGCTAACCCAACGCGCATTAAAAGCCAAACTTTAACTATAACCTATTCCACCATAGAAGTCAAAGGAGCAAAAAAAAAGTGGAAAGAAAACCTAACATTCTACTTGCATGCAAACCGGATCTCAAATTCTCGAGTTTGTTAACCCAACATGAAAATGTGAATATTTCACATTCCAATGTTCTTCACATAGCAGAATATGTTCTATTTATTCATAAATACATATTTCTACATATATCTGATGGCTTATGGTACGATATATATCTATACCTATATTATATATATATATATATATATATATATATATGTATATGATTATATATAGGTATAGATATACAGATATATAGAAATATCTATTTATAAATACATAGAACATATTCTGCTAGGTGCAGAACAATGGAATGTCAAATATATACAGTAAATACACACTATAACACTTTATTAAATATGAATATTGCATAAATATGTTTTACATGTTTTCATCCACTTAACAGCAAATGGCTCCAACACACTTATATATATGTGCGTGTGTAAATATATATATATGTGTATGTATATGTGTACATATTTATTTGTGTGTGTATATGTCTGTAAATACATATAAATACATATGTACACACTCACACGAGTGTGTGTGTGTATGTATATATATATATATATATATATATATATATATATATATATATATATATATATATCATAATTTATGCTTACCTGATAAATGTATTTCTTCCAGATATGGTGAGTCCACGGAATCATCAATTGCTACTGGGAATCTCTCCTGACCAGCAGGAGGCAGCAAAGAGCACCACAGCAAAAACTGTTAAATACCACTCCCCTTACCCACAATTCCCAGTCATTCAACAAAAAGTAAAGGAGAAAGGAAGTAATATAAAGTGCAGAGGTGCCTGATGTTTATAGAAAAATAAACCGTCTTAAATAAAGGGTGGGCCGTGAACTCACCATATCCGGAAATAAATTTATTAGGTAAGCATAAATAATGTTTCTTTCATGTAATTAACAAGAGTCCATGAGCTAGTGACGTATGGGATATACATTCCTACCAGGAGGGGCAAAGTTTCCCAAACCTTAAAATGCCTATAAATACACCCCTCACCACACCCACAAATCAGTTTTACAAACTTTGCCTCCAAGGGAGGTGGTGAAGTAAGTTTGTGCTAGATTCTACGTTGATATGCACTCCGCAGCAAGTTGGAGCCCGGTTTTCCTCTCAGCGTGCAGTGAATGTCAGAGGGATGTGAAGAGAGTATTGCCTATTGAATGCAGTGATCTCCTTCTACGGGGTCTATTTCATAAGGTTCTCTGTTATCGGTCGTAGAGATTCATCTCTTACCTCCCTTTTCAGATCGACGATATACTCTTATATATACCATTACCTCTACTGATTCTCGTTTCAGTACTGGTTTGGCTTTCTACAAACATGTAGATGAGTGTCCTGGGGTAAGTAAGTCTTATTTTCTGTGACACTCTAAGCTATGGTTGGGCACTTTATTTATAAAGTTCTAAATATATGTATTCAAACATTTATTTGCCTTGACTCAGAATGTTCAACTTTCCTTATTTCCAGACAGTCAGTTTCATATTTGGGATTATGCATTGAATTATCATATTTTTTCTTACCTCAAAAATTTGACTTTTTTTCCTGTGGGCTGTTAGGCTCGCGGGGGCTGAAAATGCTTCATTTTATTGCGTCATTCTTGGCGCGGACTTTTTTGGCGCAAAAATTCTTTTCCGTTTCCGGCGTCATACGTGTCGCCGGAAGTTGCGTCATTTTTTGACGTTATTTTGCGTCAAAAATGTCGGCGTTCCGGATGTGGCGTCATTTTTGGCGCCAAAAGCATTTAGGCGCCAAATAATGTGGGCGTCTTTTTTGGCGCTAAAAAATATGGGCGTCATTTTTGTCTCCACATTATTTAAGTCTCATTATTTATTGCTTCTGGTTGCTAGAAGCTTGTTCACTGGCATTTTTTTCCCATTCCTGAAACTGTCATTTAAGGAATTTGATCAATTTTGCTTTATATGTTGTTTTTTTCTTTTACATATTGCAAGATGTTCCACGTTGCAACTGAGTCAGAAGTTACTACAGGAAAATCACTGCACAGTGCTGGAGCTACCAAGCTAAGTCTGCTATAAACTTTTGGTATCTGTTTCTCCAGCTGTTATTTGTATTGCATGTCATGTCAAACTTATTAATGCAGATAAAATTTCCTTTAGTACTGTTACATTACCTGTTGCTGTCCGTCAACATCTAATTTTCAGAGTGTTCCTGATAACATAAGAGATTTTATTTTTTAAATCCATTAAGAAGGCTATGTCTGTTATTTCTCCTTCTAGTATACATAAAAGTCTTTTAAAACTTCTCTTTTTTTCAGATGAATTTTTAAATGAACATCATCATTCTGATACTGATAATGGTTCTTCTGGTTCAGAGGTTTCTGTCTCAGAGGTTGATGCTGATAAATCTTTGTATTTGTTCAAGATGGAATTTATTCGTTCTTTACTTAAAGAAGTGTTATTTGCATTAGAAATAGAGGATTCTGGTCCTCTTGATACTAAATGTAAACGTTTAAATAAGGTTTTTAAATCTCCTGTAGTTATTCCAGAAGTGTTTTATCTCCCTGATGCTATTTCTGATGTAATTTCCAGGGAATGGAATAATTTGGGTAATTTATTTACTCCTTCTAGACGTTTAAGCAAATTATATCCTGTGCCATCTGACAGATTAGAGTTTTTTGGGACAAAAATCCCTAAGGTTATGGGGCTGTCTCTACTCCTGCTAATGTACTACTATTCCTATGGCAGATAGTACTTCATTTAAGGATCCTTTAGATAGGAAAATTGATTCCTTTCTAAGAAAAGCTTACTTATGTTCAGGTAATCTTCTTAGACCTGCTATATTTTTAGCGGATGTTGCTGCAGCTTCAACTTTTTTGGTTAGAAGCTTTAGCGCAACAAGTAACAGATCATAATTTTATAGCATTATTATTATTCTATAACATGCTAATAATTTTATTGGTGATACCATCTTTTGATATCATTAGAGTTGATGTCAGGTATATGTCTCTAGCTATTTTAGCTAGAAAAGCTTTATGGATTAAACTTGGAATGCTGACATGTCTTCTAAGTCAACTTTGCTTTCCCTTTCTTTCCAGGGTAAATAATCATTTCGTTCCTTTCCTCACAACAAGGAACAAAAGCCTGATCCTTCATCCTCAGGAGCGGTATCAGTTTGGAAACTATTTCCAGTTTGGAATATATCCAAGCCTTATAGAATCCTATAGCCAGCTCCTAAGTACCTATGAAGGTGCGGCCCTTATTCCAGCTCAGCTGGTATGGGGCAGATTACGTTTTCTTCAAAGAAATTTGGATCAATTCCGTTCTTAATCTCTGGTTTCAGAAACATTGTTTCAGAAAGGTACAGAATTGGCTTCAAGTTAAGGCCTCCTGCTAAGAGATTCTTTTCTTTCCCGTGTCCCAATTGACACAGCAAGGCTCAGTATTTCTGAAATGTGTTTCAGATCTAGAGTTGGCTGGAGTATTTATGCCAGTTCCAGTTCTGGAACAGGGGCTGGGGTTTTATTTTATCTCTTCATTGTACCAAAGAAGGTCAATTCCTTCAGACCAGTTCTGGATCTATCATTATTGAATCGTTATGTTAGGATACCAACATTCAAGATGGTTACTGTAGGACTATCCTGCCTTTTGTTTAGCAAGGGCATTATATGTCTACAATAGATTTACAGGATGTGTATCTGCATATTCCGATTCATCCAGATCATTTTTAGTGTCTGAGATTCTCTTTTTAGACAAGCATTACCAGTTTTGTGGCTCTACTATTTGGCCTAGCCTCAGTTCCAAGAATTTTTTTCAAAGGTTCTCGGTGCCCTTCTTTCTGTAATCAGAGAATAGGGTTTTGGTATTTCCTTATTTGGACGATATCTTGGTACTTGCTCAGTCTTCTCATTTTCGAAGAATCTCATACGAATCGACTTGTGTTGTTTCTTCAAGTTCATGGTTGGAGGATCAATTTACCAATCAGTTTATTGATTCCTCAGACAAGGGTAACCTTTTTAGGTTTCTAGATAAATTCAGTGTCTATGACTCTGTCCTTGTCAGACAAGAGAAGTTTAACATTGATATCAGCTTGTCAAAACCTTCAGTCACAATCATTCCCTTTGGTAGCCTTATGCATGGAAATGTTGGATCTTAGGACTGCCGCATCAGATGCGATCTCCTTTGCTCGTTTTCACATGCGACCTCTTCAGCTCTGTATGCTGAACCAATGGTGCAGGGATTACTCAAAGATATCTCAATTAATATCTTTAAACCGATTTTACGACACTCTCTGACATGGTGGACAGATCACCATCGTTTAGTTCAGGGGGCTTCTTTGTTCTTCCGACCTGGACTATAATCTCAACAGATACGAGTCTTACAGGTTGGGGAGCTGTGTGGGGGTATCTGACGGCACAAGGGGTTTGGGAATCTCAGGAGGTGAGATTTCCGATCAATATTTTGGAACCCCGTGCAATTTTCAGAGCTCTTCAGTCTTGGCCTCTTCTGAAGAGAGAGTTGTTCATTGTTTTCAGATAAGACATTGTCACAACTGTGGCATACATCAATCATCAAGGAGGGACTCACAGTCCTCTGGCTATGAAAGAAGTATCTCGAATTTTGGTTTGGGCGGAATCCAGCTCCTGTCTAATCTCTGCGGTTTATATCCCAGGTATGGACAATTGGAAAGCGGATTATCTCAGTCGCCAAACGTTGCATCCGGGCGAATGGTCTCTTCACCCAGAGGTATTTCTTCAGATTGTTCAAATGTGAGAACTTCCAGAAATAGTTCTGATGGCTTCTCATCTAAACAAGAAACTTCCCAGGTATCTGTCCAGATCCCGGGATCCTCAGGCGGAGGCAGTGGATGCATTTTCACTTCCTTGGAAGTATCATCCTGCCTATATCTTTCCGCCTCTAGTTCTTCTTCCAAGAGTAATCTCCAAGATTCTGAAGGAATGCTCGTTTGTTCTGCTGGTAGCTCCGGCATGGCCTCACAGGTTTTGGTATGCGGATCTTGTCCGGATGGCCTCTTGCCAACCGTGGACTCTTCCGTTAAGACCAGACCTTTTGTCTCAAGGTCCTTTTTTCCATCAGGATCTGAAATCCTTAAATTTAAAGGTATGGAGATTGAACGCTTGATTCTTGGTCAAAGAGGTTTCTCTGACTCTGTGATTAATACTATGTTACAGGCTCGTACATCTGTATCCAGAGAGATATATTATAGAGTCTGGAAGACTTATATTTCTTGGTGTCTTTCTCATCATTTTTCTTGGCATTCTTTTAGAATACCGAGAATATTACAATTTCTTCAGGATGGTTTAGATAAGGGTTTGTCCGCAAGTTCCTTGAAAGGTCAAATCTCTGCTCTTTCTGTTCTTTCTCCAACATAGGTGTGTCCGGTCCACGGCGTCATCCTTACTTGTGGGATATTCTCTTCCCCAACAGGAAATGGCAAAGAGCCCAGCAAAGCTGGTCACATGATCCCTCCTAGGCTCCGCCTACCCCAGTCATTCTCTTTGCCGTTGTACAGGCAACATCTCCACGGAGATGGCTTAGAGTTTTTTAGTGTTTAACTGTAGTTTTTATTATTCAATCAAGAGTTTGTTATTTTAAAATAGTGCTGGTATGTACTATTTACTCAGAAACAGAAAAGAGATGAAGATTTCTGTTTGTATGAGGAAAATGATTTTAGCACCGTAACTAAAATCCATGGCTGTTCCACACAGGACTGTTGAGAGCAATTAACTTCAGTTGGGGGAACAGTGTGCAGTCTCTTACTGCTTGAGGTATGACACATTCTAACAAGACGATGTAATGCTGGAAGCTGTCATTTTCCCTATGGGATCCGGTAAGCCATGTTTATTAAGATAGTAAATAAGGGCTTCACAAGGGCTTATTAGGACTGTAGACTTTTTCTGGGCTAAATCGATTCATTATTAACACATATTTAGCCTTGAGGAATCATTTATTCTGGGTATTTTGATATGATTATATCGGCAGGCACTGTTTTAGACACCTTATTCTTTAGGGGCTTTCCCTAATCATAGTCAGAGCCTCATTTTCGCGCCGGTATGGCGCACTTGTTTTTGAGGACAGCATGGCATGCAGCTGCATGTGTGTGGAGCTCTGATACATAGAAAAGTCTTTCTGAAGGCATCATTTGGTATCGTATTCCCCTTTGGGCTTGGTTGGGTCTCAGCAAAGCAGATTCCAGGGACTGTAAAGGGGTTAAATATAAAAACGGCTCCGGTTCCGTTATTTTAAGGGTTAAAGCTTCCAAATTTGGTGTGCAATACTTTTAAGGCTTTAAGACACTGTGGTGAAATTTTGGTGAATTTTGAACAATTCCTTCATACTTTTTCGCAATTGCAGTAATAAAGTGTGTTTAGTTTAAAATTTAAAGTGACAGTAACGGTTTTATTTTAAAACGTTTTTTGTGCTTTGTTATCAAGTTTATGCCTGTTTAACATGTCTGAACTACCAGATAGATTGTGTTCTGACTGTGGGGAAACCAAGGTTCCTTCTCATTTAACTATATGTATTTTATGTCATAAAAAAATTTAGTAAAAATGATGCCCAAGATGATTCCTCAAGTGAGGGGAGTAAGCATGGTACTGCATCATCCCCTCCTTCGTCTACACCAGTCTTGCCCATACAGGAGGCCCCTAGTACATCTAGTGCGCCAATACTCCTTACTATGCAACATTTAACGGCTGTAATGGATAATTCTATCAAAAACATTTTAGCCAATATGCCCACTTATCAGCGAAAGCGCGACTGCTCTGTTTTAGAAAATTCTGTAGAGCATGAGAACGCTGATGATATGGTTTCTGAAGGGCCCCTACACCAGTCTGAGGGGGCCAGGGAGGTTTTGTCTGAGGGAGAAATTTCAGATTCAGGAAACATTTCTCAACAAGCTGAACCTGATGTGATTACTTTTAAATTTAAGTTGGAACATCTCCGCGCTCTGCTTAAGGAGGTGTTATCCAATTTGGATGATTGTGATTATCTGGTCATTCCAGAACCACTATGTAAAATGGAAAAGTTCTTAGAGGCCCCGGGGCCCCCCGAAGCTTTTCCTATATCCAAGCGGGTGGCGTACATTGTTAGTAAAGAATGGGACAGGCCCGGTATACCTTTAGTACCTCCCCCCATATTTATAAAATTGTTTTCCTATAGTCGACCCCAGAAAGGACTGATGGCAGACAGTCCCCAAGGTCGAGGGGGCGGTTTCTACTCTACACAAGCGCGCCACTATACCCATAGAAGATAGTTGTGCTTTCCAAGATCCTATGGATAAAAAATTAGAAGGTCTGCTAAAGATGTTTGTTCAGCAAGGTTCCCTTCTACAACCAATTGCATGCATTGTCCCTGTCACTGCAGCCGCGTGTTTCTAGTTTGATGAGCTAGGAAAGGCGATTATTAGTAATTCTTCTTCTTATGAGGAGATTATGGACAGAATTCGTGCTCTTAAATTGGCTAATTCTTTCACCCTAGACGCCACCTTGCAATTGGCTAGGTTAGCGGCGAAAAAATTCTGGGTTTGCTATTGTGGCGCAGAGCGCTTTGGTTAAAATCTTGGGCAGCGGATGCGTCTTCCAAGAACAAATTGCTTGACATTCCTTTCAAGGGGAAAACACTCTTTGGCCCTGACTTGAAAGAGATTATCTCTGATATCACTGGGGGCAAGGGCCACGCCCTTCCTCAGGATAGGTCTTTTCAAGACCAAAAATAAACCTAAGTTTCGTCCCTTTCGCAGAAACGGATCAGCCCCAAGGGCTACGTCCTCTAAGCAGGAAGGTAATACTTCTCAAGCCAATCCAGCCTGGAGACCTATGCAAGGCTGGAACAAAGGAAAGCAGGCCAGGAAACCTGCCACTGCTACCAAGACAGCATGAAATGCGGGCCCCCGATCCGGGACCGGATCTGGTGGGGGGCAGACTCTCTCTCTTCGCTCAGGCTTGGGCAAGAGATGTTCTGGATCCTTGGGCGCTAGAAATAGTCTCCCAAGGTTATTCTCTGGAGTTCAAGGGGCTTCCTCCAAGGGGGAGGTTCCACAGGTCTCAGTTGTCTTCAGACCACATAAGAAGACAGGCATTCTTACATTGGGTAGAAGACCTGCTAAAAATGGGAGTGATTCATCCTGTTCCATTAGGAGAACAAGGGATGGGGTTCTACTCCAATCTGTTCATAGTTCCCAAAAAAGAGGGAACGTTCAGACCAATCTTAGATCTCAAGATCTTGAACAAGTTTCTCAAGGTTCCATCGTTCAAGATGGAAACCATTCGAACACTTCTTCCTTCCATCCAGGAAGGTCAATTCATGACCAAGGTGGATTTCAAGGATGCGTATCTACATATTCCTATCCACAAGGAACATCATCGGTTCCTAAGGGTTGCATTCCTGGACAAGCATTTCCAGTTCGTGGCGTTTTCTTTCGGATTAGCCACTGCTCCTAGGATTTTCTCATAGGTACTAGGGTCCCTTCTGGCGGTGCTAAGACCAAGGGGCATTGCTGTAGTACCTTACTTGGACGACATTCTGATTCGAGCGTCGTCCCTTCCTCAAGTAAAGGCTCACACGGACATTGTCCTGGCCTTTCTCAGATCTCACGGATGGAAAGTGAACGTGGAAAAGAGTTCTCTATCTCCGTCAACGAGGGTTCCCTTCTTGGGAACTATAATAGACTCCTTAGAAATGAGGATTTTTCTGACAGAAGCCAGAAAAACAAAACTTCTAGACTCTTGTCGGATACTTCATTCCGTTCCTCTTCCTTCCATAGCGCAGTGCATGGAAGTGATAGGTTTGATGGTAGCGGCAATGGACATAGTTCCTTTTGTGCACATTCATCTAAGACCATTACAACTGTTCATGCTCAGTCAGTGGAATGGGGACTATTCAGACTTGTCTCCGAAGATACAAGTAAATCAGAGGACCAGAGACTCATTCCGTTGGTGGCTGTCCCTGGACAACCTGTCACAAGGGATGACCTTCCGCAGACCAGAGTGGGTCATTGTCACGACCGACGCCAGTCTGATGGGCTGGGGCGCGGTCTGGGGATCCCTGAAAGCTCAGGGTCTTTGGTCTCGGGTAGAATCTCTTCTACCGATAAATATTCTGGAACTGAGAGCGATATTCAATGCTCTCAAAGCTTGGCCTCAGCTAGCGAGGGCCAAGTTCATACATCAACCATCAGGGGGGAACAAGGAGTTCCCTAGCGATGGAAGAAGTGACCAAAATCATTCTATGGGCGGAGTCTCACTCCTGCCACCTGTCTGCTATCCACATCCCAGGAGTGGAAAATTGGGAAGCGGATTTTCTGAGTCGTCAGACATTGCATCCGGGGGAGTGGGAACTCCATCCGGAAATCTTTGCCCAAGTCACTCAACCGTGGGGCATTCCAGACATGGATCTGATGGCCTCTCGTCATAACTTCAGAGTTCCTTACTACGGGTACAGATCCAGGGATCTCAAGGCGGCTCTAGTGGATGCACTAGTAGCACCTTGGACCTTCAAACTAGCTTATGTGTTCCCGCCGTTTCCTCTCATCCCCAGGCTGGTAGCCAGGATCAATCAGGAGAGGGCGTCGGTGATTTTGATAGCTCCTGCGTGGCCACGCAGGACTTGGTATGCAGATCTGGTGAATATGTCATCGGCTCCACCATGGAAGCTACCTTTGAGAGACCTTCTTGTTCTAGGTCCGTTCGACCCACTCCAGCTGACTGCTTGGAGATTGAACGCTTGATCTTATCAAAGCGAGGGTTCTCAGATTCTGTTATTAATACTCTTGTTCAGGCCTGAAAGCCTGTAACCAGAAAAATTACCACATAATTTGGTATATCTGTTGGTGTGAATCTGCAGGATTCCCTTGGGACAAGGTTAAGATTCCTAAGAGTCTATCCTTCCTTCGAGAAGGATTGGAAAAAGGATTATCTGCAAGTTCCTTGATGGGACAGATTTCTGCCTTGTCTGTGTTACTTCACAAAAAGCTGGCAGCTGTGCCAGATGTTCTAGCCTTTGTTCAGGCTCTGGTTAGAATCAAGCCTGTTTACAAAATTTTGACTCCTCCTTGGAGTCTCAACCTAGTTCTTTCAGTTCTTCAGGGGGTTCCGTTTGAACCCTTACATTCCGTTGATATTAAGTTATTATCTTGGAAAGTTTTGTTTTTGGTTGCAATTTCTTCTGCTAGAAGAGTTTCAGAATTATCTGCTCTGCAGTGTTCTTCTCCTTATCTGGTGTTCCATGCAGATAAGGTGGTTTTGCGTACTAAACCTGGTTTTCTTCCAAAAGTTGTTTCTAACAAAAACATTAACCAGGAGATAGTTGTGCCTTCTTTGTGTCCTAATCCAGTTTCAAAGAAGGAACGTTTGTTGCACAACTTGGATGTAGTTCGTGCTCTCAAATTTTACTTAGCAGCTACTAAGGATTTCAGACAAACTTTGTCTTTGTTTGTTGTTTATTCTGGTAAACGGAGAGGTCAAAAAGCAACTTCTACCTCTCTCTCCTTCTGGATTAAAAGCATTATCCGATTGGCTTATGAGACTGCCGGACGGCAGCCTCCTGAAAGAATCACAGCTCACTCCACTAGGGCTGTGGCTTCCACATGGGCCTTCAAGAACGAGGCTTCTGTTGATCAGATATGTAAGGCAGCGACTTGGTCTTCACTGCACACTTTTTCTAAATTTTACAAATTTGATACTTTTGCTTCTTCTGAGGCTATTTTTGGGAGAAAGGTTTTGCAAGCCGTGGTGCCTTCCATTTAGGTGACCTGATTTGCTCCCTCCCTTCATCCGTGTCCTAAAGCTTTGGTATTGGTTCCCACAAGTAAGGATGACGCCGTGGACCGGACACACCTATGTTGGAGAAAACAGAATTTATGTTTACCTGATAAATTACTTTCTCCAACGGTGTGTCCGGTCCACGGCCCGCCCGGGTTTTTTTAATCAGGTCTGATAATTTATTTTCTTTAACTACAGTCACCACGGTAACATATGGTTTCTCCTATGCAAATATTCCTCCTTAACGTCGGTCGAATGACTGGGGTAGGCGGAGCCTAGGAGGGATCATGTGACCAGCTTTGCTGGGCTCTTTGCCATTTCCTGTTGGGGAAGAGAATATCCCACAAGTAAGGATGACGCCGTGGACCGGACACACCGTTGGAGAAAGTAATTTATCAGGTAAACATAAATTCTGTTTTTTCACAGAAAGATTGCTATTCTTCCTGATATTCATTGTTTTGTACAAGCTTTGGTTTGTATAAAGCCTGTCATTAAGTCAATTTCTCCTCCTTGGAGTTTGAATTTGGTTCTGGGGGCTCTTCAAGCTCCTCCATTTGAACCTATGCATTCATTGGATATTAATTACTTTCTTGGAAAGTTTTGTTCCTTTTGGCCATCTCTTCTGCCAGAAGAGTTTCTGAATTATCTGCTCTTTCTTATGAGTCTCCTTTTCTGATTCTTCATCAGGATAAGGCGGTGTTGCGAACTTCTTTTGAATTTTTACCTAAAGTTGTGAATTCCAACAACATTAGTAGAGAAATTGTGGTTCCTTCATTATGTCCTAATCCTAAGAATTCTAAGGAGAAATCGTTGCATTCTTTGGATGTTGTTAGAGCTTTGAAATATTATGTTGAAGCTACGAAATCTTTCTGTAAGACTTCTAGTCTATTTGTTATCTTTTCCGGTTCTAGGAAAGGCCAGAAAGCTTCTGCCATTTCTTTGGCATCTTGGTTGAAATCTTTAATTCATCTTGCCTATGTTGAGTCGGGTAAAATTCCGCCTCAGAGAATTACAGCTCATTCTACTAGGTCAGTATCTACTTCCTGGGCGTTTAGGAATGAAGCTTCGGTTGACCAGATCTGCAAAGCAGCAACTTGGTCCTCTTTGCATACTTTTACTAAATTCTACCATTTTGATGTATTTTCTTCTTCTGAAGCAGTTTTTGGTAGAAAAATACTTCAGGCAGCGGTTTCAGTTTGAATCTTCTGCTTATGTTTTTTGTTAAACTATTATTTTGGGTGTGGATTATTTTCAGCAGGAATTGTCTTTATTTTATCCCTCCCTCTCTAGTGACTCTTGTGTGGAAAGATCCACATCTTGGGTAGTCATTATCCCATACGTCACTAGCTCATGGACTCTTGTTAATTACATGAAAGAAAACATAATTTATGTAAGAACTTACCTGATAAATTCATTTCTTTCATATTAACAAGAGTCCATGAGGCCCACCCTTTTTTGGGGTGGTTATGATTTTTTTGTATAAAGCACAATTATTCCAATTCCTTATTTTATATGCTTCGCACTTTTTTTCTTATCACCCCACTTCTTGGCTATTCGTTAAACTGATTTGTGGGTGTGGTGAGGGGTGTATTTATAGGCATTTTAAGGTTTGGGAAACTTTGCCCCTCCTGGTAGGAATGTATATCCCATACGTCACTAGCTCATGGACTCTTGTTAATATGAAAGAAATGAATTTATCAGGTAAGTTCTTACATAAATTATGTTTTTCTTTCCTAAGATATGGTGAGTCCACAGAATCATCAATTACGAGTGGGAATCAATACCCGAGCTAGAGGGCACAGATGATAAGGGAGGGACAAGACAGGTAACCTAAACAGAAGGCACCACTGCTTGAAGAACCTTTCTCCCAAAAGAAGCCTCAGCCAAAGCAAAAATATCAAATTTTTCAAATATTGAAAAAGTGTGTAAGGATGACCAAGTAGCAGCCCTGCAAATCTGTTCAATAGAAGCTCCATTATTAAAATCCCAAGAAGAAGAAACAGCCCTGGTAGAAAGAGCCGTGATTCTCTCAGGAGACTGACGTTCAGCAGTATCATAAGCCAAGCAAAAAATACTCCTCAACAAAAAAGAAAGAGAAGAAGCCGTATCTTTCTGACCCTTTCTCTTCCCAGAATAAACAACAAATAAGGAAGAAGACTGAGAAAAATCTTTAGTTGCCTGTGAATAAAACTTTAGCATGTACCACATCTTGGTTGTGCAACAAACGTTCCTTATGAGAAGAAGGATCTGGCCACAACGAAGGAACAACAATCTCTTGATTAATATTCCCATCTGAAACCACCTTAGGAAGAAAAACTAAGGCACTAAGCAGGACTACATTATCAGAATGAAAAATAAGGAAAAGAGATTCATACTGCAAAGCTGAAAGCTCTGAAACTCTTCGAGCAGAAGAAATAACAACCAAAAACAAAACTTTCCAGGATAAACCCAAAGAATGCATAGGTTTAAAAGGAGCATGTTGAAGAACTCTACGAACCAAATTTAGACTCTACGGAGGAGTAGCAAATTTAAACCTAGACCTGACTCTAACCAGAACCTGGCAAAAAGACTTAAGATCTGGCATATCTGCCAGACGTTTATGCAACAAAATAGATAAAAGCAGAAATTTGAACCTTCAAGTTACTAGCAGATAAACCTTTCTCCGAACCCTCTTGGAGAAAAGACAAAATCCTAGAAATTTTAACTCTATTCCAAGAAAAACCTCTGGAATCACACCAATACAAATATATACGCAAAATCTTTTAATAAATCTTTCTAGACACAGGCTTACGAGCCTGAATCATAGCTTCAATAACTGATTCAGAAAAACCACGCTTGGATAATATCAAGCGTTCAATCTCCAAGCAGTGAGCTTCAGAGAAATGAGATTTGGATGAAGGAAGGGCCCCTGAAGTAGAAGGCCCTTCCATAACGGAAGACTCCAAGGTGGAAGAGATGACATCTGCACCAGATCCGCATACCAGATTCTGCGAGGCCACGCCAGGACAATGAGAATCACCAACGCCCTCTCCTGTCTGATTCGAGCAATTACCTGTGGAAGGAGAGCGAATGGAGGAAAAACATACGCTAGACTGAAGTTCCAAGGAACGGCCAAAGAATCTAACAGTACAGCCTGAGGATCTCGAGACAGTGACCCATACCTTAGAAGCTTGGCATTCTGACGAGATCCAGCTCCGGCTGCCCCCACTTGAGAATCAAGTTAGAAAATACCTCCGGATGGAGTACCCACTCCCCTGGATGAAAAGTCTGTCGGCTTAGAAAATCTGCTTCCCAATTGTCCACCCCTGGAATGTGGATTGCAGACAGATAATAATTGTGGGACTCTGCCCACTGAATAATCCTGGCTACCTCTGTCATGGCCAAGGAACTCTGAGTCCCCCGCGGATGATTAAGCCTTGGAAGTTATGTTGTCTGACTGAAATCTGATAAACTGGACTGAAGCTAACTGAGGCCAGGCCAGAAGAACATTGAATATTGCCCTCAGCTCTAGAATATTTATAGGAAGAACCGACTCCTCCCGATTCCAAAGACCCTGAGCCTTTAATGAACCCCAGACAGCTCTGGCATCCATGGTCACAATCACCCAGGTAGGTCTGCGGAAGCAGGTTCCCAGGGAATATCCTGGGACAACCACCACAGAAGAGAGTTTATCTCCTGATCAAAAACAATACGTGGAGACAGATCAGCATAATCCCCTTTCCATTGTCTGAGGATGCACAACTGCAGAGGCCTGAGATGGAACCAAGCAAACGGAATGATGTCTATAACTGACCCCATCAGATCAATAACCTCCATACCCTGAGCTACTGATGTCCAGGGAAAGGCCTGAAGAAAAAGACAAGGATTGAAGATCTTTGATTTTCTGGCCTCTGTCAGAAAAAAACTTAATTTCTAGGGAATCTATTATTGTTCCCAAAAAATACCACTCCTGTAGCCGGAATCAAGGAACTTTTTCCTAAATTCACCTTGCACAACCATGGGAGCAAAGAAAAGACAACATTATCTCTGTGAGGGAGCTTGCTTCTTGAAGAGATGGCGCATGAACCAGAAAAATCATCCAGATAAGGCGCCACTGCAACACCCTGTAACCAAAGAATCGCCAAAAATGCTCCCAGAATCTTCGAAAAAATCCTGAGAGCCGTAGCAAGACCAAATGGAAAGGCTACAATTTGAAAATGTTTGTCTAGAAACGCAAATCTTAAAAACTTGTGATAATCCTTGTGGATAGGAAAATGCAGATACGCATCCTTTAAATCCACTGTGGACATGAACTGACCCTCCTGAACTAAAGGAAGAATGGAACGAACAGTCTCCATCTTGAAAGATGGAACTCTGAGAAACTTGTTCACACTCTTGAAATCTAGAATAGGACAGAATGCTCCCTCTCTTTTGGGAACTACAAACAGATTGGAATAAAAACCCAGACCCTGCTCCTGAAAAGGAACAGGAACTATTACTCCCATATCGGAAAGATCCTGGACACAACACAAGAACGCCCCTCTCTTTATCTGGTATACAGATAACCTGGAGAGAAGAAACCTGCCCCTGGGATAAGTCCTGAACTCTAACTTGTAACCCTGGGATACGATGTTCACCACCCAGGGATCCGGAACATCCCGAACCCAAGCCTGAGCGAAAAAGAAAATCTGCCCCCCACAAGATCCGCTCCCGAATCAGGGGCAGACCCTTCATGCTGATTTTGAGTCAGTAACAGGCTTTATAAATTGCTTCCCCTTATTCCAGGAATGATTGGACATCCAGGAAGACTTAGAATGCTCCTGCTTTAAAGAGGAAGGGGAAGGTTTAGCTGAGAAGTTCGAAAGGAAAGAAAATTACTTTGACGCTTTTGTATATGTCTTTTATCCTGAGGAAAAAAATGACCCTTACCTCCCGTAATATCAAAAATAATCTCAGCCAGATCTGGTCCAAACAAGGTCTTACCTTTTGCAAGGAAAAGACAAAAGCTTAGTTTAGAAGAAACATCCGCAGATCAGGAATTTAACCATAAAACTCTGTGAGCTAAAACAGCAAAGCTAGAAATCTTTGCCAATTTGATAACTTGAAGAGAAGCATCATAAATAAAGGAATTAGCCCATTTAAGAGCCTTAATCCTATCCCGAATCTCCTCAAGAGGAGTGTCTGACCGAATAGAATCAGACAACGCATTAAACCAATAAGCTGCTGCGCTAGTGACAGTAGCACTACACCCCGCAGGCTGCCATTGCAACCCCTGATGAACATACATCCTCTTAAGAAAAGCTTCAAGCTTCTTATCCATAGGATCCTGAAAAGAACTATCCTCAATGGGAATAGTAGTTCTCTTAGCCAAAGTAGAAATAGCACCCTCAACCTTAGGCACTGTCTACCAAGACTCTTTAAGCAATATAAAACAATTTATTTATTTATTTAAATTGGAGAAGGGGAAAAAGGAATCCCAGGCTTCTCCCACTCACGTGCAACAATCTATGAAGCACGATCAGGGAATACCTCCCCTGCAGAAGGAACATCAAAATATATAATAAGCTTGCTAGATTTCTTAGGAGTCATTACAACCATAGAATCAGAGTAGACAAAACCTCCTAAAGTAACAGAGGTGCTCTAATTTGAACCTGAATGACACAACTTCAGCATCAGAAGAAGGAAATATACTGTTAGAGTCAGAGATCTCACCCTCGGGCAATAAAGAAGAATCCTCAGATGTATGAGAAGAGACATTAGAAAAAAACAACCCCTGAAACAGGGGTCTCCAAATGTTTTAATTTCCTCTTACGCTTCCCCTGCAACATAGGGAAAGCAGATAACGCTTCAAAAACTGCAGAAGATATATGAAAAGCCATATCCTGCAAAGAAAACTCCAGCTGGAGCATGAGAGGAAGCACAGGGTATAACATACGGGCAGACAAGGGTAGGGATGCCTGAGAACAAGGTTGCACTTGAACAGCATCTTCCCTAGAAAATAACGGCTAAGATTCAAAAAGTTTATCTTTGTAATGCAATGTTCCCTCAATACATGAGGAACAGAAAGAGATAGGATGTTCCACATTAGCCCCCAATAGAGTACAAATAACATTTTGCAGGGCCACTTAGTCCATCAAAACACAAAAAATACATTTTAAATAATAAATTTATACAAAAGAAAAAAAAGAAGCCTAAAAAATGTTACTATCCCTTTAAAAAAGTAACGTTAACACAGACATTTATAGCAACAAACTTAAACTTTATAAAAGTAAAGTAAAATAAACATGGGCACCTCTACACCTCAGCCAGATTGCTGAAGTGCCTACCTGTACCTGCTGATCAAACAGAAAAAAAAGGAACACTCCGGACTGAAACCACACTGCAGCAAAGAAACAGTCACTTGTACACAGCCCAGAGCTGCACTAAAATAAAACAAACACTTCCTGGTTTGAAAAAGTGCGCCAAAACTACCTCCTCAGCTGTCTCTGCACACCAAAACATCACAACACACCCGGACACTCATAACCTTACCCAGGGAAAAAAAAGTTGCAAAAAAACATTAAACTGAAAATCGCATAATAAGTAATAAAAAAAATCATGAGCCAGAACCTTGTCAATGCCCTGTAATATAACGCCTCATCAGAAAAAGTGAATTAACCATTTAAGTGCCAAAATAAGAATATAATATAATATAGCGCTTACCATAAAAGTAACTTCCCTGCAGCAGACAGCTCACAAAGTTTAAGAGGCACCCTCCTCCTATGGACCTGTGAAAAATGGAAAGACTGTGCAAACTTAAACAGGCTTTCTGACAAGGGCAGCAATAAATCAATTGGGAGGCACAGAGGGGCCCTTAGCAAAGATCAGAACATCTTGTTCTGCTTTGAAAATAACAAACTCTTGATTGTAGAATCTTACATACACCTAACTTTACCACCTCTTTGCAACTACTACAGGAGAATGACTGGGGATTGTGGGTAAGGGGAGTGGTATTTAACAGTTTTGCTGTGGTGCTCTTTGCTGCCTCTTGCTGGTCAGGAGAGATATTCCCACTAGTAATTGATGATTCCGTGGACTCACCATATCTTAGGAAAGAAAAATATATATAGACATCTTTACACATGTACTGTATATATATGTATCTCTATGTTAAACCCTTTTCCTGCTTCTTTTTTTTTTCTAGCTCCTGAGACCTTATATCTTTGAGCCCCTTATAACTTTTTTGTGCAATATTTTATTTTAATCATTTTTATTAGATAGTGTTATTATGAGTGCAAGTTTACTTTGTAATGTATTTTTAATGTGTTTTGAGACACAATTTATTTTGTTTGCTTTGCGAAACAGTTAACCAGAGCTTGGAAGACGCTCTAACCCGACGCGCGTTGACTTCAATTGCGCTCAAGCGCATTTACTTTCAACTTGTAATACGAGCGGAAAAACATGACACGCAGAAAAACCCGCAATAAACCCCTTATCGCTCATGCACAACTGTTAGTGGTCCACAAGTAATCTGGCCCTGTATGTTTATAACGTACACCAATTACATGGGTTATCAGGAAAATAAGGAAAACTGACATACTGTTACCCTAGTGCAGTGATGGCTAACCTTGGCAACCGTGATGTTTCAGAACTACATTTCCCATGATGCTCACCTAGACTGTAGAGTGCCCAAGCATCACAGGAAATGTAGTTCCAAAACATCTGGGGTGCCAAAGTTAGTGATCACTGCCCTAGTGCAACTTGGCAGTGTTATACACATACTGTATATAAACTATGCAATGAGTGAAAGCAAAGTATAAAGACTGTACAGACTTTGAAGTTATTTATATTTATGCTGAGCTCAAACACTATGTGCTAGGTTGTTGAGGAAGAATCATTTCATTAACAGGAAAAAATAAATACTCCAGCTGATAAATTGGCACTTTATTCACCTTGTTCCTGAGAAAGTCACCATTTTTAAAGGGCCTCACTTCTTTCCTGCATTATTTTATTTTGTATCATTTGTAAACGCTAATGGCATTATTGCTGGGTAGTTGGATGTTGCCAGCAAATCATTGAAACTTCACTACTCTGGTATCAATTCCTATCTATGCTTTTGTTAAAGTTCTACCTTCATATAGAGATGTGTTTCTGTACTGACCAATTTAAATTTTCTTGGCATAATTTTGGCGGCCTGTCCATGCCCACCAATACAACTGTACGGGTTGTTCCTATCAGCCAATGAGAGTGATCATGACAGTTTGCAACATTTTTCATATTAAAAACAAGAAAATTATTTTATCACATTTTAAATGAATATAATATTGTTATTTGAAATGGACAGCAGTGCATGAATTTGAAAGTTTGAAGTATACATGAATTGTTAATTCTCTCTTTATTAATGATAACCTTTAACAAAAGTTTTTTTTAAGTAAAATGTTTTCAGAAATGCTTCTACTGGTATTTTTATTATAATTATACGACCACTTTATTTGTTGTTCGTAACAGTCATACATATGATGGTTTAACATACAAATGTCTCTGAGAAAAATTATTGGCCATGCAGTGTTCACAAGGGGATCTATCTGGTCAACTTTAACAGGATGTTGGCTACTGGGGAATATAATCGGGGCGACTCATTTTTGAAAAAATTGCTTTTTATTGCACTTGGTTTTGTCTGGCTCTAAAGCAGGGATGGGGAACCTTGGCACTCCTGATGTTTCAGAACTACATTACCCATGTTGCTTAGGTACTCTGAAGTCCAGTTTTGAAACATCTGGAGGGCCAAGGTTTCCCATCCCTGTAATTAGTTTTTCCCCCATAAGGTGGTGAGAGTCCATGAGCCATTACTCCTGGGATTCAGCTCCTGGCCCTTAGGTGGAGGTAAAGATAATCAATATTCCACAAGCTTTTAATTCCTCTCACCTCTCTTGTATCCTTGTTTTATCTTTGCCTTCATAGGAAGGAGGTGAAAAAATTAGGTGCTCTAATTTTCTTTGTGAACAATGTTTTTCAGACCTATGTGAGACCCGTTCTCCACCTCATGAACTTTGGGCTTACTTTGAGGGGAGTAATAGAATACTTAGGCAGTGAATGTAATTCTCCTGCAGGAGTCTAATCAGTAGTTTACCACTGGTGTCACTGCCACTGGTCCCTTAGACTACTCCTTTTGGCTCGTCGTCATACTCATGATATCCTCTGCTGTTGCTGGCACAGCACTGGATGGGCTCTCTACTGGAAGCAGTATCTCTACAGCTTTGAAAGCACGGTAGAGTGGGTGCACATCAGATAAGTACCTCATGCACTCAGGCTATTAGCAGGTACATACAAGTATGTGTATCATAGGCAGGGGGCATCTACTGTATCTACAGTACATTACATACACAGACTTGCCATCATATACAGTATCATATAATGACACATTTACTATTTAATGTGTATTGGTAACATTTGACTGTTTGAGGGAACCTTCTGTATATATTTATATTTATTTTTCTTATATGTACTAGTAGTTTATGTTCACAATAGATTTGAAGGACGTTTTTCTTCATATTCCTACATTTGTTCTTCTAGACAAACTCTTTCTGTTTGTAGCTCTTCCTTTGGACTTCAGTATAGCTCCCAGACTTTTTGCATGGGTTCTGGCAATTCCGTTGTATGTTCCAGTTATGGAAACTATAAGATTCCATGTTTTCCATTTAGCTGTTACTGTCCTTCACAGGCATGAAAGGTGAATTAATTTTCAGGAAGTTCTTTCTCCTCAATGAGGTGTTTTATTTCTAATAGTCTTTGTAGACTGTACCGTGTGACTTTTTTTTCTCTCTTACGGAGCAATGCAGATCCAAGTTCAAACATTTTTGTTCTATTATTTGTTCAATGTATGGAAGTTTCAGGTGAATGGTTTCATTATGACATGTCCCTTTGAACGTTCTTTTTTCACCCTTAGCAATTTGGCTTACTATTTCCTTTGTGCAGGGACTACAATTTGTTTTCTTATTAATCATTTTGAACTCCTTTGTAAGAGTCTGTCCTACTGGTTTTTTCTCCACTCTAGGTTTTTCTGGAGGCGTTTTTAATCATCCTTATTGGACAGTAATTTTTACTGAGGCCAGTCTCTCGAGTTGGGTTGTAGTCTGGGATTTAAGAAGAGCACAATGGAGTTGGTTTAATCAGAGGGCAAGGTTACCTATTAATAGTTTTGTACTTTGTGTAATCTTTTTACTTCTCAGTCTTGGCCTTTTTTCCAAACGAGATATTTTTTTTTTTATTTTTTTTTTACAGTTAGACAATGTTACTGTCGTGTCATATTTTTTGATTATTGGAAGGGAACCTTTCGTTTCCTTACCTATGATGGAAATCACTTGAATTTGTCTTGACATTCCAGATGCTTTGCCGGAGCCAGGAATACTTAATCTCAGTTTCTGTGGGCTCCTGTAGCTATTTGGTATTTCATCTAGCTTACTTTTTTATTCTTTCACTTGTACTACTAAGAGTTTTAGTTGCAATCAAGCACCATTTCTAATCTTTAATTCTGAGTGCTCCAGCTTGATCAGGCAGAACTGGTTATGCAAACTTAAAGGGACATGAAACCCAATTTATTTATTTTCTTTTATGAGTCAGAGCATGCAATTTTAAATAACTTTCCAATTTAATTTGTTTTGTTCTTTTTGGTATCTTATGTTAAATAGTATGTATGTGTTTTCCTGCTTTGTTTGCATATCTATAAAGTATATCTTGGGCTTTCATAAGATCTTTGAAAGCTTGAATCTCTTTTTAGTTTTTAAATATTTTTCCTATTGAACACCTGTGTGTCAATAGATAATCTGACTAGATTAGATTCAATTTAGTTCTAAGCTTGTCATTAGTAAGTCTAGACGATTTAGTGACCATGACAACATAGGAGCTAATCTCCCCTCTCATTACCATTTTAGAGGTGGCCCATAACAATTCTGGGTTATTTGTATGAATTTTATTCTCATTGAATTCTTACCATTTCTTCTAAAAAAAAAAAAAAGATTTAAAATGATCTGAGCCTGATAGGAATCTTAAGTAGTTAAAATTATTAGATTTTATAGAGGCTGATCTTAATGTCAGGTTGAGTTGGATTTGTGCCTGATCTCTCATTTATGTTTGTACTTTTAATCCTATTGATTAAGTCCCTAGTGATCAAAAACATATCAATTCTAGAGAAAGCATTTCCTGACTTTAACATACAAGTGAACTCTTTACTGATTACTGATCAGAACTCTTGTTCTGATTACAAAAAATATGTAAACAAGGTAGTTTAGATTAAATAATGTCCCAGTGGGTGAGGGGGCTGTGACATGGAGGTACTAAAAAATGTTCACTGTTCTCTCCAAGTATTGATGGGACAGTCAACACCAGAATATTTGATGTTTTAAAATATAGATAATACCTTTATTACTCATTCCCCAGTTTTGCATAACCAACACTGTTATATTAATATACTTTTTACCTCTGTGATTAACTTGTATCTATGCATCTTCTGACAGCCCTCTGATCACAACATTTTATTTATTATCTATTGACTTTCATTTTAGCTAATTAGTGCAGTGTCTGCCACAATCCACGGGCGTGATCACAATGTTATCTATATGGTCTACATGAACTAGCTCTCCCCTGTTGTGAAAAGAAAATAAAAAAGCATGTGATAAGAGGCGGCCTTCAAGGGCTTAGAAATTATCATATGAGCCTTCCTAGGTTTAGCTTTCAACTAAGAATACCAAGAGAACAAAGCAAAATTGGTGATAAAAGTAAATTGGAAAGTTGTTTAAAATGACCTGCCCTATTTTAAACATGAAAGTGTTTTTTGACTTGACTGTCCCTTTGAGTAAACAGTAATAAAGAAGATAAGGAGGACTTTGTGTAAATAATAAGACAAATAAGATAATGGGGTATTCTCTCCCTACAATATCAGCCCATTGTATTGGTTTGTGGTTTCAATTAGCAGAAGCAGTTATTTTGTATACAAGAATAAACCCAAAGGATTGATCTTCCATACATTTTAAACTCTGCAGCTGGTATTAGTAATTAAAAACACACAAAGTTGAACCCAATTTCTTTACAAAGGCATGGAGAGTCTATGAATCATTCCAATTTCTAGTGGGATATTCACTCCTGGCCAGCAGGAGGAGGCAAAGAGCACCCCAGCAAAGCTGTTGAGTGTCACTTCCCTTACCCATAACCCCCAGTCATTCTCTTTGCCTCTGTCAAGGGAGGATGTGCAAAGTTGATGTCTGAAGATATTTAATCCTTTAATGGGTACTTTTCCCTGCAAACAAGTATTTGGGTTATGCTGTGTCCATGTCAATCTCTTTAGTAAGAGTAATGGTGGCTTTTAGTAGTTAGAAGACAGTGAGGTGGTTTTTGCTTAAACTTCTAACAACAATGCTACCCCTTTATAGAAAATCAGGGTTGGTTACCCTGTTCTTTCTTTTTCTACAGGTTCCTGACAGGTTAGAAGGTACAGGCACTCCAAGGTACAGGTTAATCTCCCTGTGGATTTTTCATCTTAAAAGCAGGGTTAGCATAATGATTTGGATCTAACCTGATTACAAAGATCCTAAGATCGTTTCTAGATGGCTGTGTTACATTGTTGGGGGCACTGCATATACCTGGGATTATGAGGCTGATGTTTTTGAAATGGTTTCTCTTTCTAATGACACGATGAGTCCACGGATCATCATTAATTACTGTTGGGAATATCACATTAAAAACACACAAAGTTTAACCCAATTTCTTTACTAAGGCATGGAGAGTCTATGAATCATTCCAATTTCTAGTGGGATATTCACTCCTGGCCAGCAGGAGGAGGCAAAGAGCACCACAGCAAAGCTGTTAAATATCACCTCCCTTCCCTCCCACCCCAGTCATTCTCTTTGCCTATGTTAGAGCAAGGAAGTGGTAAAATTAGGTGTTAGTACAAGATTCTTCAATCAAGAGTTTATTATTTTTTAAGTAGTACACGATTGTGCTGCTTTGTTCTGGGGTGTAGCCGTAGTCCATATCAGTCTCTTCAGTAGAGCATTGGTGGCTTTAGAGAAATGGGAACTTGTGGGACATAATTCTCACGGCGCCTCCCATATATTTATGCTGCCCTAATCCTGAAAGCCTGAGTCAGATTACTCAGTCTTTATCTCTTTTTCCACAGGTCCATGTGAGGGAGAGGACCTCTCAAACCTCGTGAGCCGCCTGGCAGATTTATGAGATAAGTGCTGACTTTATTTTTTCTGGGACTAGTTAAAGAAAAAAAAAAGAAAGAAAAAAAGGACTCAGAAAAAGTTTGGGCACTTTATTCATTAAAGGGACACTCAGGTTAAATTAAATTTTCATGATTCAGATACATCATGTAATTTTAAACAACTTTCCAATTTACTTCCATTAAAAAAAATGTGCACAGTCTTTTATATTTACAATTTTTGAGTCACCAGATCCTACTGAGCATGTGCAAGAATTCACAGACTATACATATATGCATTTGTGATTGGCTGATTGCTATCACATGGTACAAGTGGAGTGGAAATATACATAACTTTGAAATTTGTTATAAAAAATCTACTACTCATTTGAAGTTCAGACTAAGTGCTATTCCATTGTCTTGTTATCTTGCATTTGTTGATTATGCAAATATAATGTGTTGACTGGTCCTTTAAGGAAAAATATGGCATTTATTATTTTCCTGGAACGATACTGTAATCCTAATCTATTTAAGGGGATTATATAAGGCAGCATTTGCAGGCACTGGGGACTTGAGGAGTATAGGCTCAATGTTGGTGATACTTTGTTATTTATTACGGAGTTTCACATAAGATGGCGACTGACATGTTCATTTTGGCACGCCCACGATGGACTGGGCTTGGTGGCGGTAGAATTTACTGTTGTGCACATATTTTCTCTCAATTACGATATATGAATGAGAGAAGTCTGGCTACTTGCCGTTTTTAGTTTAAACGAATTACAGATAGCCTAACATGATTTACAACAGCTCTCTTTTGGTTCCTGTTTCAATACACAGTTATCTCCAGTAATCCAACAAGGTTGACATCTCAGCAGAGCTTTAGCTGAGGTTTAGAAGCTGTTTGCAGTGTGTTGCATCTTTATTTTGGAGTAAAAAATAAAGCAATTACGTTTTTTTCAGTTCAAAAATAAAACAGTACATTTTTGAAGTTCATTAAAAATAAAGCAGTTACGTGTTAAAATTTAAAGAAACAGTAACGTTTTTTCTGTATAAAATTTTAGTTAAATTTTATATGTTTTTATTTTATTTCTGTTAAGAGGGATCAAGACTCTGTTATAGTTATACAGATATCCTTTTTGTTTAAATGATTATATAGTCTGCCAGTCTTTTTCTGTTCCTCATGTGTTGAGAGAACAAAAAATATTTGAGCCAATATTGTTTAGGAGTATTTTTGAATGTTCAAAACATGCCGCAGTTTTTCTCCTCAGGTGTCCCAAGATTTTGTATTAATAATACAGTGCCATGTTTCCTCCCAATTCCCTTGCTACAGGGAAAGCACATGAGGAAATGTAAAAATTCAGTGTGTAAGGTTTCTGTGGCGACTGTATCTATTCTGAACTTTTCCTCTTATAAGTTTGAAGAAGAGGATATTTCGGTATCACCTGAGGGTAAGATCTCAGATTCAGATAGTGTAATTCCTTCCTCTGATGTTGAAGTTGTATCCTTCAGATTTAAGCTAGAGCACCTCCGTTTACTACTTAAAGGGACACTGAACCCAAATTTTGTCTTTTGTGATTCAGATAGAGCATGCAATTTGTTTCCATATCTATAAAGTATATCTTGGGCTTTCATAAGATCTTTGAAAGCTTGAATCTCTTTTTAGTTTTTAAATATTTTTCCTATTGAACACCTGTGTGTCAATAGATAATCTGACTAGATTAGATTCAATTTAGTTCTAAGATTGTCATTAGTAAGTCTAGACGATTTAGTGACCATGACAACATAGGAGCTAATCTCCCCTCTCATTACCATTTTAGAGGTGGCCCATAACAATTCTGGGTTATTTGTATGAATTTAATTCTCATTGAATTCTTACTATTTCTTCTAAAAAAAAAAAAAAGATTTAAAATGATCTGAGCCTGATAGGAATCTTAAGTAGTTAAAATTATTAGATTTTGTAGAGGCTGATCTTAATGTCAGGTTGAGTTGGATTTGTGCCTGATCTCACATTTATTTTTGTACTTTTAATCCTATTGATTAAGTCCCTAGTGATCAAAAACATATCAATTCTAGAGAAAGCATTTCCTGACTTTAACATACAAGTGAACTCTTTACTGATTACTGATCAGAACTCTTGTTCTGATTACAAAAAATATGTAAACAAGGTAGTTTAGATTAAATAATGTCCCAGTGGGTGAGGGGGCTGTGACATGGAGGTACTAAAAAATGTTCACTGTTCTCTCCAAGTATTGCTGGGACAGTCAACACCAGAATATTTGATGTTTTAAAATATAGATAATACCTTTATTACTCATTCCCCAGTTTTGCATAACCAACACTGTTATATTAATATACTTTTTACCTCTGTGATTAACTTGTATCTATGCATCTTCTGACAGCCCTCTGATCACAACATTTTATTTATTATCTATTGACTTTCATTTTAGCTAATTAGTGCAGTGTCTGCCACAATCCACGGGCGTGATCACAATGTTATCTATATGGTCTACATGAACTAGCTCTCCCCTGTTGTGAAAATAAAATAAAAAAGCATGTGATAAGAGGCGGCCTTCAAGGGCTTAGAAATTATCATATGAGCCTTCCTAGGTTTAGCTTTCAACTAAGAATACCAAGAGAACAAAGCAAAATTGGTGATAAAAGTAAATTGGAAAGTTGTTTAAAATGACCTGCCCTATTTTAAACATGAAAGTGTTTTTTGACTTGACTGTCCCTTTGAGTAAACAGTAATAAAGAAGATAAGGAGGACTTTGTGTAAATAATAAGACAAATAAGATAATGGGGTATTCTCTCCCTACAATATCAGCCCATTGTATTGGTTTGTGGTTTCAATTAGCAGAAGCAGTTATTTTGTATACAAGAATAAACCCAAAGGATTGATCTTCCATACATTTTAAACTCTGCAGTTGGTATTCGTAATTAAAAACACACAAAGTTGAACCCAATTTCTTTACAAAGGCATGGAGAGTCTATGAATCATTCCAATTTCTAGTGGGATATTCACTCCTGGCCAGCAGGAGGAGGCAAAGAGCACCCCAGCAAAGCTGTTGAGTGTCACTTCCCTTACCCATAACCCCCAGTCATTCTCTTTGCCTCTGTCAAGGAAGGATGTGCAAATTTGGTGTCTGAAGATATTTAATCCTTTAATGGGTACTTTTCCCTGCAAACAAGTATTTGGGTTATGCTGTGTCCATGTCAATCTCTTTAGTAAGAGTAATGGTGGCTTTTAGTAGTTAGAAGACAGTGAGGTGGTTTTTGCTTAAACTTCTAACAACAATGCTACCCCTTTATAGAAAATCAGGGTTGGTTACCCTGTTCTTTCTTTTTCTACAGGTTCCTGACAGGTTAGAAGGTACGGGCACTCCAAGGGTTAATCTCCCTGTGGATTTTTCATCTTAAAAGCAGGGTTAGCATAATGATTTGGATCTAACCTGATTACAAAGATCCTAAGATCGTTTCTAGATGGCTGTGTTACATTGTTGGGGGCACTGCATATACCTGGGATTATGAGGCTGATGTTTTTGAAATGGTGTTTCTTTCTAATGACACGATGAGTCCACGGATCATCATTAATTACTGTTGGGAATATCACATTAAAAACACACAAAGTTGAACCCAATTTCTTTACTAAGGCATGGAGAGTCTATGAATCATTCCAATTTCTAGTGGGATATTCACTCCTGGCCAGCAGGAGGAGGCAAAGAGCACCACAGCAAAGCTGTTAAATATCACCTCCCTTCCCTCCCACCCCAGTCATTCTCTTTGCCTATGTTAGAGCAAGGAAGTGGTAAAATTGTACAAGATTGTGCTGCTTTGTTCTGGGGTGTAGCCGTAGTCCATATCAGTCTCTTCAGTAGAGCATTGGTGGCTTTAGAGCAATGGGAACTTGTGGGACATAATTCTCATGGCGCCTCCCATATATTTATGCTGCCCTAATCCTGAAAGCCTGAGTCAGATTACTCAGTCTTTATCTCTTTTTCCACAGGTCCATGTGAGGGAGAGGACCTCTCAAACCTCGTGAGCCGCCTGGCAGATTTATGAGATAAGTGCTGACTTTATTTTTTCTGGGACTAGTTAAAGAAAGAAAAAAAGGACTCAGAAAAAGTTTGGGCACTTTATTCATTAAAGGGACACTCAGGTTAAATTAAATTTTCATTATTCAGATACAGCATGTAATTTTAAACAACTTTCCAATTTACTTCCATTAAAAAATATGTGCACAGTCTTTTATATTTACAATTTTTGAGTCACCAGATCCTACTGAGCATGTGCAAGAATTCACAGACTATACGTATATGCATTTGTGATTGGCTGATTGCTATCACATGGTACAAGTGGAGTGGAAATATACATAACTTTGAAATTTGTTATAAAAAATCTACTACTCATTTGAAGTTCAGACTAAGTGCTATTCCATTGTCTTGTTATCTTGCATTTGTTGATTATGCAAATATAATGTGTTGACTGGTCCTTTAAGGAAAAATATGGCATTTATTATTTTCCTGGAACGATACTGTAATCCTAATCTATTTAAGGGGATTATATAGGGCAGCATTTGCAGGCACTGGGGACTTGAGGAGTATAGGCTCAATGTTGGTGATACTTTGTTATTTATTACGGAGTTTCACATAAGATGGCGACTGACATGTTCATTTTGACACGCCCACGATGGACTGGGCTTGGTGGCGGTAGAATTTACTGTTGTGCACATATTTTCTCTCAATTACGATATATGAATGAGAGAAGTCTGGCTACTTGCCGTTTTTAGTTTAAACGAATTACAGATAGCCTAACATGATTTACAACAGCTCTCTTTTGGTTCCGGTTTCAATACACAGTTATCTCCAGTAATCCAACAAGGTTGACATCTCAGCAGAGCTTTAGCTGAGGTTTAGAAGCTGTTTGCAGTGTGTTGCATCTTTATTTTGGAGTAAAAAATAAAGCAATTACGTTTTTTTCAGTTCAAAAATAAAACAGTACATTTTTGAAGTTCATTAAAAATAAAGCAGTTACGTGTTAAAATTTAAAGAAACAGTAACGTTTTTTCTGTATAAAATTTTAGTTAAATTTTATATGTTTTTATTTTATTTCTGTTAAGAGGGATCAAGACTCTGTTATAGTTATACAGATATCCTTTTTGTTTAAATGATTATATAGTCTGCCAGTCTTTTTCTGTTCCTCATGTGTTGAGAGAACAAAAAATATTTGAGCCAATATTGTTTAGGAGTATTTTTGAATGTTCAAAACATGCCGCAGTTTTTCTCCTCAGGTGTCCCAAGATTTTGTATTAATAATACAGTGCCATGTTTCCTCCCAATTCCCTTGCTACAGGGAAAGCACATGAGGAAATGTAAAAATTCAGTGTGTAAGGTTTCTGTGGCGACTGTATCTATTCTGAACTTTTCCTCTTATAAGTTTGAAGAAGAGGATATTTCGGTATCACCTGAGGGTAAGATCTCAGATTCAGATAGTGTAATTCCTTCCTCTGATGTTGAAGTTGTATCCTTCAGATTTAAGCTAGAGCACCTCCGTTTACTACTTAAAGGGACACTGAACCCAAATTTTGTCTTTTGTGATTCAGATAGAGCATGCAATTTTAAGCAACTTTCTAATTTAAACTTCGTTCTCTTGCTATCTTTATTTGAAAAAGAAGACATCTAAGCTTTTTTTCTTGGTTCAGACTCTGGACAGCACTTTTTTTTATTGGTGGATAAATGTATCCACCAATCTGCAAGGACAACTCAGGTTGTTCACCAAAAATGGGCCGGCATCTAAACTTACATTCTTGCATTTCAAATAAAGATACCAAGAGAATAAAGACAATTTGATAATAGGAGTAAATTAGAAAGTTGCTTAAAATTTCATGCTCTATCTGAATCACGAAATAAATGTTTTTGGTTCAGTGTCCCTTTAAGGAGGTTTTAGCTACCCTGGACGACTCCGATACTACTGTCCTAGTCGATCCTAACCAGGTATTTTGACGTGCCCTTCATGGTGGAAGTAGTTCCTCTACCAGATAGGGCTACAGATATTAGGTATCCATCTTCTATATTTAAAAGATGTTTCCTATAGCAGACTCTATTAAGGAGTCTTGGCAGACGGTACCCAAGGTGGTAGGGGCAATTTCCACATTAGCCAAGAAATCTACTATTCCAATAGAGGATAGTTGTTCCTTTACGGATCCTATGGATAAGAAGTTAGAGGGGTTGCTCAGGGTTTACAATGACTCCATGCGATTGGTATTGCTACACTAGTGCGGCAGCATACTGATTTGATGCGTTCTCTGATTTTATTCGGACAGACACTCCCGTCAAAGAAATCCAGAATAGGATAAGGGCCCTTAAATTGGACAACTCCTTTATCACGGATACTGCCCTTCAGGTTATTAAGCTGGGAGCTAAGATTTCTGGTTTTGCCGTACTGGCCACAGAGCTTTAAAATCTTGGTCTGCGGATGTGTCATCTAAGTCTAAAATTTTGTTGATTCCTTACAAGGGAAAGACCTTGTTTGGGCCGGGTTTGACGGAAATAATTTCTGACATTACGGGAGGTAAAGGCCATTTCCTCCCTTAGGATAAGAGAAATAAACATAAGGGACGTCAGAGTAATTTTTCGTTCCTTTCGAAATTTCAAGGGACTCCCTTTTCCAAGTAGGAACAGTCCAAGCCTTCCTGGAAGTCCAATCAGTCTTGGAACAGGGGAAAACAATCCAAAAAGCCTGTTATTGAATCAAAAACATCATGATCCGGGACCGGATCTTGTGGGGGGCAGACGTTCCTTCTTCATTCAGGCTTGGGTTCGAGATGTTCAGGATTCCTGGGTGATGGACATAGTGTCCCAGGGATACAAACTAGAGTCCAAGAATTTTCCTCCCAGGGGCAGGTTTCTGCTTTCAAGGTTATCTGTAGACCAGACTAAAAGAGAGGCGTTCTTATACTGTGTTCGGGACCCTTTCCGACCTGGGAGTGCAGGAACGGGGTCTGGGGTTCTATTCCAATCGGTTTGTGGTTCCAAAAAAGGAGGGAACTTTCAGACCACTTTTAGATCTCAAGAGTCTAAACAAATTCCTCAGATTATCGTCCTTCAAGATGGAAACTATTTGTTCCATTCTTCCTTTGGTCCAAGAGGGTCAATTTATGACCACGGTGGATTTAAAGGACGCATACTTGCATGTTCCCATCACAGGGACCATCACAAGTTTTTAAGTTTTGCTTTTCTAGACAAACCCCTCCCAGTTCGTGGCTCTTCCATTTGGCCTTGCCACAAGCTCCCAGAAATTTCTCAAAGGTTTTGGGATCCCTACTGGCGGCGCTTCTTTGCGGGGCATTGCAGTGACACCTTATCTGGACGACATTCTGGTTCAGGCGTCTTCCTTTCAACAAGCAAAATCACTCACGGAAACATTGTTATCTTTCCTGCGGTCTCACTGATGGAAGGTGACTTTGGAAAAGAGTTCCTTAGTTCCAACTACAAGGGTAGTTTTCTTGGGAACCATAATAGTTTCCTCATCAATGTAATTTTTTCTGACCGAAGTCAGGAAATCAAAGATTTTCGATTTTGCCTAGCACTTCAGACCTCTCCTCGACCATCAGTGGCTCAGTGCTTGGAGGTAATGAGCTGATGGTAGCGGCAATGGACATCATCCCGTTCATCCGTTTCCACCTCAGACCTCTGCAGTTAAGCATGCTCAGGCAGTGGAACTGAGATTATGCGGATCTGTCTCCGCGATTACAGCTGGAGCAGGAGACAAGGGATTCTCTACTTTGGTGTTTGTCTCGGGATCATCTCTCCCAGGGAACCTGATTTTGCAGACCTTCCTGGGTGATTGTGACAACAGATGTCAGACTTCTGGGATGGAAGCAGTCTGGAGCTCTCTAAAGGCTCAGGGAACATGGACTCGGTCGGAGTCTGTTCTACCTATACACATTATGGAATTGAGAGCAATCTTCAATGCTCTCCTGGCCTGGCCTCAGCTTCGGCCCGGTTCATCAGGTTTCAGTTGGACAATATAACCTCAGCCAAGATCATTCAGTGGACAGAGACCCACAATTGCTGTCTGTCGGCGATCCACATTCCAGGAGTGGACCTCTGGGAGGCGGACTTCCTAAGCAGGCAGACCTTTTTCCCGGGGACTCCATACGGAAGTGTTTTCCAGCCTGATTCTCAAAGGGGGTCAGTCGGAAATGGATCTCATGTCATCTCGGCAGAATGCCAAGCTTCCGAGGTATGGGTTGAGGTCAAGGGACCCTCAGGCTGTACTGATAGACGCCCTGGTGGTACCTTGGAATTTCAGTCTTGCATACCTATTTCCTCCATTTGCTCTTTTACCTCGAGTCACTGCTCTTCTACCGTGAATCATTGCTCGAATCAAGCAGGAGAGGGCGTCGGTGATCCTTATTGCACCGGCATGGCCTCACAGGATTTGGTATGCAGACCTGGTTGACATGTTATCTTTTCCACCTTGGAGATTTCCTTTGAGGAAGGACTTTTTTTCTTCAAGGACCTTTCATACATCCAAATCTAGTTTCTCTGAAGCTGACTGCTTGGAGATTGAACCCTTAATTTTATCCAAGCGTGGATTTTTGGAATCGTTCATTGTGACCATGATTCAGGTTTGTAAACCTGTGACTAGAAAGATTTACCATAGATATGGTGTAAATATTTATATGGGTGTGAATCCAAGGGCTTCTCTTGAAGTAGAGTTAGGATTCCTAGAATTCTGTCATTTTTCCAAGAAGGTTTGGAGAAGGGATTATCGGTGAGTTCCCTAAAGGTTCAAATATTTGCCTTGTCTATTTCGTTACATAAACGTCTGGCAGACGTACCAGAAGTGCAATTGTTTGTCAGGCCTTGGTCAGGATCAGGCCTGTGTTCAAACCAGTTACTCCTCCCTGGAGTCTTAATTTAGTTCTTAAGGTGCTTCAAGGGGCTCTGTTTGAGCTTATGCATTCCTTAGATATTAAGTTATCTTGGAATGTTTTGTTTCTTGTTGCTATTTCTTCTGCTCGTAGAGTGTCAGAGCTCTCTGCATTACAGTATGAGTCACTTTACCTTATTTTTCATTCGGATAAGGTAGTTTTACGTACGTACCATGTTAGGATTTTTTCCCTAATGTAGTTTCTGTCTGGAACATTAATCAGGAGATTGTTGTTCCTTCCTTGTGTCCTAATCCTCCTTCTTTGAAGGAACGTTTTTTGCACAATTTGGACGTGGTATATGCTGAAAACTTTTACTTACAGGCGACTAAGAATTTCGTAAGTCTTCTTCCTTATTTGTCGTTTTCTCCGGAAATCATAAGGGACAGAAAGCTATGGCTTCTTTTCTTTCTATATGGCTGAAGAGTATCACGTTTTGCCTATGAAACAGCTGGACAGCTACCTCCAGAGAGAGTTACGGCTCATTCTACGAGGGCTTTCTCATGGGCATTCAAAAATGAAGCTTCTATGGAACAGATTTGCAAGGCTGCAACTCGGTCCTCTCTTCACTCTTTTTCAAAATTCTATAAATTTGACATTTTGGCCTCAGCTGACGCTGTTTTTGGGAGAAAGGTTCTTCAAGCAGTGGTGCCTTCAGTTTAGGTTTCCTGTCTTGTCCCTCCCTTATCATCTGTGTACTCTAGCTTGGGTATTGATTCCCAACAGTAATTAATGATGATCCGTGGACTCATCGTGTCATTAGAAAGAAAACAAAATTTATGCTTACCTGATAAATAAATGTATTTGTCGACACAATGAGTCCACGGCTCGCCCTGTTTTTAAGACAGGTTGTTAATATGTTATAAACTTCAGACACCTCTGCACATTGTTGCTTCCTTTCTCTCCTTTACTTCGGTCGAATGACTGGGGTGGGAGGGAAGGGAGGTGATATTTAACAGCTTTGCTGTGGTGCTCTTTGCCGCTTCCTGCTGGGCAGAAGTGATATTCCCAACAGTAATTAATGATGATCCATGGACTCATTGTGTCAAGAAATAAATAAATTTATCAGGTAAGCATAAATTTTGTTTTTCAATTATTTTCTAGCGTTTTGAGAGACGTTATTTGGGGCACTTCATTATGTTTTTAATAAGGCATTTTATTTTCTTATATGGCAACCGGTTGCTATGCGGTCAGGTGACTGTTTTAGTGGAAATAATCGCAAGACAGTAGTTTGTCCTTTACTTTTCGCGCCGTGAGTTGATGGCGTAGTTTATTTTTAGCTGCGGTCAGGTGACCGTTTTACTCCACACTTCTGCTTTTTGTTTCATTGTTTGTGGAGGCTTTCAGTGTTGCTTCTGTTCGTATCTTCAAATACGGTTCTGTATTTAACGAATTCTAGTGGGATAGATTGTCCGTCCTAGGAGTGGTAAGTCCTCAACAGAGCTGAGGTATTCTGGTGCATTTCTAATGGATTTCAATTACCTATCAAATATGGACACTAATGCAGTTATGGACTCTAATGATAAAAATGGGTCTCTTGAAAAAAATTTGTTTTGCTTGGAGGTGAAAATTATTATATTATATATAAAGTTGTTTCCCTTGTTTAAATAAGACTCTCTCTGAGCCTACTGTCACTCCGCATAGTGCTGTCCTAGCTAGGCCTCCGCTTTCCCCCCAAACATCCCAAGCATCACATGCAGTGCCCTGCGGTTCCTCTCACGAACCTCCAGGGGGTGTTTATTTACCTTGGGATTTCACTGCGCAGGTGACATCTGCTGTTTCAGCAGCCTTTCTGGTAACTGGTAAGCGCAAGAGGAAATCAAAATATATTAATGTTAACAAGGGTTCTGACTGCTAAAGATGTGTTAGTCAGTATGTCTCAGTTATCTGATACGGAGGATACCTTAGTAGCTTCTGAGGGCGAATTATCAGATTCTGATACTGTAGTGACCAATTCTGCAGATTCAGAGGAGATTAATTTCAGATTTAAGTTAGAACACCTCCGAGTACTTTTAAAGGAGGTTCTTGCTACTTTGGAACAATCTGTCTTGTCTGTCGTGGCGAATCCAAAGAGGTCTAGTAAACTTAATAGGGTTTATGATGAACCCTCATCCGTGGAAGTGTTTCTAGTTCCAGACCATATGGCGGATATCATAACTCAGGAATGGGATAAACCAGGGATTCCTTTTTCCCCGTTCCCTGTTTTTAAAAAGATGTTTCCTGTTGCTGACTCTATTCGTGACTCGTGGTGCACAGTGCCTAAGGTAGAGAGAGCTATCTCTACTCTTGCCAAGAGAACTACTGTTCCTATTGAAGATAGTTGTTCTTTCAAGGATCCCATGGATAAGAAGCTTGAGGCTTTTTTTAAGAAAATGTACATTCATCAGGGATTACAGTGGCAGCCTGTTGCTAGTATTGTTACAGTTGCAGGGGGCCGCATCTTTATGGGTGTTATGACTTATCTAATCTAATTTTAGAAGAAACCACTATAGAGGAGATCCAAGACAGGATTAAAGCTCTCAAGCTAGCCAATACCTTTATTTATGATGCCAATATGCAAGTTTTTAGGCCGGGAGCTAAGATTTCTGGTTTCATTCTTTTAGCTCGCAGGGCTCTTTGGTTAAAATCTTGGTCTGCAGATGTCACATCCAAGTCCAAGCTTTTGTCTTGCCTTATAAGGATAAAACTTTGTTTGGTTCAGGTCTGGCTGAAATAATTTCAGAAATTACAGGTGGAAAGGGCTCTTTCCTACCTCAGGATAAAAAGAATAGACCTAAGGGTCGTCAGAATACTAATTTTCTATCCTTTCGTAACTTTAAGGGACAAAAGTCTTCCTCCTCTTCTTACAAGGCAAAACAATCAAAGTCTTCTTGGAGGTCCAGTCAGCCTTGGAATAAAGGAAAGCAAGCCAAGAAGTCTTCCGCTGATTCTAAATCAGCATGAAGGGACCACCCCTGATCCTGTTTTGGATCAAGTGGGGGGCAGGCTCTCTTTTTCGGCAGGCTTGGAAACGCGATGTCTTAGATACCTGGGCTGTAGATATAGTATCTCACCGTTACCGAATAGGATTCAAATCTTGTCCTCCCAGGGGCAGATTCCACCTGTCAAGGTTATCTGCGAACCTGATAAAGAGAGAGGCCTTCTTAAACTGCGTAAAGTAATTGTTACATATCCTCTAAAGCAACAGGGTCTAGGATGTTGTTTAAATCTATTTGTAGTTCCCAAAAAGGAGGGCACTTTCCGTCCCATCTTGGACTTAAAGTGTCTCAACCAATTCCTCAGGGTTTCGTCCTTCAAAATGGAGACCATCCATTCCATTCTTCCTTTGGTACAAGAGGGTCAGTTTATGACCACTATAGATTTGAAGGAGGCGTATCTTCATGTTCCCATTCACAGGGATCATTACCAGTATCTGAGGTTTGCCTTTCTGGACAAAAATTTCCAGTTTGTTGCCCTTCCTTTTGGACTTGCTACAGCTCCCAGAATTTTCACAAAGATTTTGGGGGCTCTTCAGGCAGTGGTCAGGTCTCAGGGCATTGCTGTGGCGCCTTATCTGGACGACATCTTAGTTCAAGCACCATCTTTTCATCTAGCAAAATCTCATACAGAGATGTTGTCTATTCTACATTCCCACAGGTGGAAAGTGAATCTGGGAAAGAATTCCCTTGTACCAAATACAAGTGTGTGTTTCTTAGGAACAATTATAGATTCGCTGTCCATGAATATTTTTCTGACGGACGTCAGAAAATCCAAACTTCATGCTTCTTGCCTTTCTCTCAAGTCTGCTTTTCGTCAATCAGTGGCTCAATGCATGGAGGTGATTGGTCTGATGGTTGCCTCCATGGATATCATTCCTTTTGCTCGGTTCCTTCTGAGACCTCTGCAACTATGCATGCTCAGTCAATGGAACGGGGACCACTCTGATCTATCGCAGAGGATAAATATGGACTCTCCAACAAGAGTCTCTCTCGTGGTGGATTTCACAGGACCATCTGTCTCAGGGCACATGCTTCCTGAGGCCTTCCTGGGTGATTGTGACCACAGACACCAGTCTGTTGGGCTGGGGAGCAGTTTGGGGCTCCTTAAAAACCCAGGGCCTGTGGACTCCAGAGGAGTCTTCTCTTCCAATAAACATCTTGGAGTTAAGCGCAATCTTCGATGCCTTGATAGTTAGGCCTCAACTAGCTTTGGTCCGGTTTATCAGATTCCAGTCAGACAACATCACCTTGGCAATGAAGGAGGCGAGTCGCATTCTCCTGTGGGCGGGGTCTCACGATTGCCATCTCTCCACATACCAGGGATGGACAACTGGGAGGCGGATTTTCTGAGCAGGCAGACATTTTATCCCAGAGAGTGGGCTCTTCACCCAGAGGTTTTCACAATGCTAACTCACAGGCGGGGGGGTTCAGGAGTTGGATCTGATGGCGTCTCGTCAAAACGCCAAGCTTCCAAAGTACGGTTCAAGGTCAAGAGATCCTCAAGCTGTTCTGATAGACGATCTGGCGGTTCCTTGGAACTTCAATGTAGCATACCCGTTTCCTCCGTTTGCTCTTCTTTCACGAGTAATTGCTTGTATCAAGCAGGAGAGACCATCTGTGATTCTAATAGCTCTTGCGTGGCCTCGCAGGATCTGGTTCACGGATCTGGTGACAATGTCATCTCTTCCGCCTTGGAAGGTTACCTTTGAGGAAGGACCTTCTGCTTCAGGGTCCTTTCCTTCATCGAAATCTGGATTCTCTGAAGCTGACTGCTTCGAGATTGAATGTCTAGTTTTGGCTAGACGTGGCTTCTCTGAGAAAGTCATAGATACTATGCTTCAGGCTCGTAAACCGGTTACTCGCAGAATTTACCATAAGGTATGGCGTAAATACCTTCATTGGTGTGATTCAAAGGGTTTCTCTTGGAACAAAGTAAGGGTTTCTTGAATTATGGCTTTTCTTCAGGAGGGTCTGGAGAAAGGTTTGTCAGTCAGTACTCTGAAGGGTCAGATTTCTGCACTGTCTATTCTTTTGCATAAATGTCTGGCAGATGTTCAGTCTTTTGTTCAGGCCTTGGTCAGAATCAGGCTTGTGTTTAAACCTGTTGCTCCTCCTTAGAGCCTTAATCTTGTTCTTAAAGTTTTGCAGCAGGCTCCGTTTGAGCCGATGCATTCTGTTGATGTTAAATTTTACCTTCAAGCAACTAAAGATTTTCGGCAGATTTCTGACCTGTTCGTTTTCTCTGGTAAGCATAGGGATCAGAATGCCACTTCTATCACTCTTTCTTTCTGGTTGAGAAGTGTTATCCGTTTAGCTTATGAGACAGCTGGACAGCAGCCTCCTGAGAGAATTACGGCTCATTTCACTAGAGCTGTTTCATCTTCTTGGGCTTTCAAAAATGAAGCTTCAGTGGAGCAAATTTGCAAGGTGGCCACATGGTCCTCCATACATACCTTTTCCAAATTCTTCAAATTTGATACTTTTGCCTCGCCTGATGCTTCTTTTGGGAGAAAAGTTCATCAATCGGTGGTGCCTTCTGTTTAGGTCCGCCTGTCTTGTTCTCCATCCCTTTCATTCTGTGTCCTCTAGCTTGGGTATTGGTTCCCACTAGTAATTGGAATGATTTGTGGACTCTCCATGCCTTAGGAAAGAAAACATAATGTATGCTTACCTGATAAATGTATTTCTTTCCAGACATGGAGAGTCCATGACCCACCCTTATTTATATTCATGCAGCAGTTTTTTGTTAAAACCTCAGGCACCTCTATACCTTTTGAGTTATCTTCTTTTTCCATTTTCCTTTGGCCGAATGACTAGGGGTTATGGGAAAGGGAAGTGAAACTTAACAGTTTTGCTGGGGTGCTCTTTGCCTCCACCTGCTGGCCAGGAATGAATATCCCACTGGTAATTGGAATGATTCGTGGACTCTTCATGCCTGGAAAGAAAGACATTGATTTATCAGGTATACACAAACTTTCGCCTAGATTACGAGTCTTGTGTTAGGGTGAAAAAGCAGCGTTGAGAGGTCCCAACGCTGCTTTTTAACGCCCGCTGGTATTACGAGTCTGGCAGGTACAGGTGTACCGCTCACTTTTTTTTCCTTGACTCGAGCATACTGCAAATCCACATACGTCAATTGCGTATCCTATCTTTTCAATGGGACTTGCATAATGCCGATATTACGAGTCTTGGAAAAAGTGAGCGGTACAGCCTCTCCTGTCAAGACTCCTACCGCATTTAAAAGTCAGTAGTTAAGAGTTTTATGGGCTAACGCCGTAACATAAAACTCTTAACTAGAGTGCTAAAAAGTACACTAACACCCATAAACTACCTATTAACCCCTAAACCGAGGCCCCCGCACATCGCAAACACTTAAATTAATTTTTTAACACCTAATCTGCCGACCGGACATCGCCGCTACTGTAATAAATATATTAACCCCTAAACCGTTGCACTCCCGCTTCGCAAACACTACTTAAATTTTATTAACCCCTAATCTGCCGTCCCTAACATCGCAGACACCTACATTTATTAACCCCTAATCTGCCGCCCCCAACGTTGCCACCACTATACTAAAGTTATTAACCCCTAAATCTAACCCTAACACCCCCCTAACTTAAATATAATTTAAATAAAATAACTACAATTAAATAAATGATTCCTATTTAAAACTAAATACCTATAAAATAAACCCTAAGCTAGCTACAATATAACTAATAATTACATTTTAGCTATCTCAGGGTTTATTTTTATTTTACAGGCAACTTTGTATTTATTTTAACTAGGTACAATAGTTATTAAATATTTAATAACTATCTAGTTAAAATAAGTACAAATTTACCTGTAAAATAAACCCTACCCTAAGTTACAATTACACCTAACACTACACTATAATTAAATGAATTCCCTAAACTAACTACAATTATATTAAATTAACTAAAGTACGGAAAAAAAAAAACCCCCACTAAATTACAGAAAATAATAAAATAATTACAATTTTTTTAAACTAATTACACCTAATCTAATCCCCCTAATAAAATAAAAAAGCCCCCCAAAATAAAAAAAATCCCTACCCTATACTAAATTACAAATAGCCCTTAAAAGGGCCTTTTGCTGGGCATTGCCCCAAAGTAATCAGCTCTTTTACCTGTAAAAGAAAATACAATATACCACCCACACACCCAACCCTACTCTAAAACCCACCCAATACCCCCTTAATAAAACCTAACACTAACCCCTTGAAGATCACCCTACCCTGAGAAGTCTTCACCCAACCGGGAAGAAGTGGACCTCCAGACGGGCAGAAGTCTTCATCCGATCCAGGCAGAAGATGACCTCCAGACGGGCAGAAGTCTTCATGAAAGGGGTGATGGTGAACCAAGCGCAAGACAATTCGCCTTAAAGGGACATTATACACTCATTTTCTTTGCATAAATGATTTTGTAGATTATCTATTTATATAGCCCATAAAGTTGTTTTTTTTTAAATAAATATATAGTTTTGCTTATTTTTAAATAACATTGCTCTGATTTTCAGACTTCTAACCAAGCCCCAAAGTTTTATGTGAATACGGTCAGCTACCTTCTCCAGCTTGCTCCTGTTTGTGTAAAGGGTCTTTTCATATGCAAAAGAAGGGGGATGGGGAGTGTCTTATTTCCCACTTGCAGTGGGCTTTCCAGCTACCTTTTCAACAGAGCCAAACTGACAGCTTCTAAGTAAGTTTTTAAGCAGTTTTATACTGGATTTTTATATCAGTATCTGTGCATCTTATTCTTTATAGTAGTGTCTATTACATGCAGTTATATGAAAATGAGTGTATACTGTCCCTTTAAGCTCACTCTCAAAAAGCCCCCTAGCGGACTTGAAACAAACAAATATACAAAGGTGAGAGAGTGAGCGCTAAAAAGCTAAAAAAAACTGAGTGTAAAAGTACATTAATCAATAAGACACATTAAAACAATATATATATAACCATGTTAAAAGAAGCATGGACCCATGCTGATGTCTAAACAGCTGGTATATAAGATGCTAAGTTAAACATCTGACAATTAAAAACAGTGTAAAAACACAATATCAAATATCAAAAAAAGTTAAACCTATGTGAGGTCATTGTGTATATCCTTAGTTCTAGAGGTGTTAGTGGATGTGTGTATCCTCAGTCCTAGAGGTGTCAGTTTGTGTATCCTTAGTCCTAGAGGTGTCAGTGTATGTGTGTATCCTCAGTCCTAGAGGTGTCAGTTTGTGTATCCTTAGTTCTAGAGGTGTTAGTGTATGTGTGTATCCTCAGTCCTAGAGGTGTCAGTTTGTGTATCCTTAGTTCTAGAGGTGTCAGTGTATGTGTGTATCCTCAGTCCTAGAGGTGTCAGTGTATGTGTGTATCCTGTGTCCTAGAGGTGTCAGTGTATGTGTATATCCTTAGTTCTAGATGTGTCAGTGTATGTGTGTATCCTCAGTCCTAGAGGTGTCAGTTTGTGTATCCTTAGTTCTATAGGTGTTAGTGTATGTGTATATCCTTAGTTCTAGATGTGTCAGTGTATGTGTGTATCCTCAGTCCTAGAGGTGTCAGTTTGTGCATCCTTAGTTCTAGAGGTGTTAGTGTATGTGTGTATCCTCAGTCCTAGAGGTGTCAGTTTGTGTATCCTTAGTTCTAGAGGTGTCAGTGTGTGTATCCTCAGTCCTAGAGGTGTCAGTTTGTGTATCCTTAGTTCTAGAGGTGTTAGTGTATGTGTGTATCCTCAGTCCTAGAGGAGTCAGTTTGTGTATCCTTAGTTCTAGAGGTGTCAGTGTATGTGTGTATCCTCAGTCCTAGAGGTGTCAGTGTATGTGTGTATCCTCAGTCCTAGAGGTGTCAGTGTATGTGTATATCCTTAGTTCTAGAGGTGTTAGTGTATGTGTGTATCCTCAGTCCTAGAGGTGTCAGTTTGTGTATCCTTAGTTCTAGAGGTGTTAGTGGATGTGTGTATCCTCAGTCCTAGATGTGTCAGTTTGTGTATCCTTAGTTCTAGAGGTGTCAGTGTATATGTGTATCCTCAGTCCTAGAGGTGTCAGTTTGTGTATCCTTAGTTCTAGAGGTGTTAGTGTATGTGTGTATCCTCAGTCCTAGAGGTGTCAGTTTGTGTATCCTTAGTTCTAGAGGTGTCAGTGTATGTGTGTATCCTCAGTCCTAGAGGTGTCAGTGTATGTGTGTATCCTGTGTCCTAGAGGTGTCAGTGTATGTGTATATCCTTAGTTCTAGATGTGTCAGTGTATGTGTGTACCTCAGTCCTAGAGGTGTCAGTTTGTGTATCCTTAGTTCTATAGGTGTTAGTGTATGTGTATATCCTTAGTTCTAGATGTGTCAGTGTATGTGTGTATCCTCAGTCCTAGAGGTGTCAGTTTGTGCATCCTTAGTTCTAGAGGTGTTAGTGTATGTGTGTATCCTCAGTCCTAGAGGTGTCAGTTTGTGTATCCTTAGTTCTAGAGGTGTCAGTGTATGTGTGTATCCTCAGTCCTAGAGGTGTCAGTTTGTGTATCCTTAGTTCTAGAGGTGTTAGTGTATGTGTGTATCCTCAGTCCTAGAGGAGTCAGTTTGTGTATCCTTAGTTCTAGAGGTGTCAGTGTATGTGTGTATCCTCAGTCCTAGAGGTGTCAGTGTATGTGTGTATCCTCAGTCCTAGAGGTGTCAGTGTATGTGTATATCCTTAGTTCTAGAGGTGTTAGTGTATGTGTGTATCCTCAGTCCTAGAGGTGTCAGTTTGTGTATCCTTAGTTCTAGAGGTGTTAGTGGATGTGTGTATCCTCAGTCCTAGATGTGTCAGTTTGTGTATCCTTAGTTCTAGAGGTGTCAGTGTATGTGTGTATTTTGTTTTCATGATTCAGATCAGGCATACAATTAATTAGAAAATTTACAAATGACATATTATTTCATTTGCTTCCTTCTCTTGTTATCCTTTGCTGAAAGGTTTATCTAGGAAAGTTCAGGAGCAGCAAAGAACCTAGGTTCTAGCTTCTGATTGGTGGCTGACTGCATCTATATACCGTTTGTCATTGGCTCACCCATGTGTTCAGTTAGAAACCTGTAGTGCATTGCTGCTCCTCGACAAAGGATACAAAGGGAATGAAGGAGATTACATAAAAGAAGTTAACTGGAAGGTAGTTTCAAATAATTGTATGTTCTACCTAAATCATGAAAGAAAAATGTAGGGTTTCATGTCCCTTTAAGAAATACAATTGCAGTTGCTTTGTAAGGAAGGATACAAACTAATAGAGAATACAAATTGGAATGTGTTACTTAAAGGGATAGGAAAGTCAAAATTAAACTTGAATGTTTGAGATAGAGCATGTCATTTTAAGACACTTTTACTTTCACTTCAATTTTCAAATGTGCTTCATTCTCTTAGTATCCCTTGTTGAAAACTAATACACATATTTTAAACTAGTGGGAGCTAGCTGCCGATTGGTGCCTGCACATACTTGTCTCTTGTGATTGGCTAACTAGATGTGTTCAGATAGCTACCATTAGTGGAATACTATTCTTTCAGCAAAGGATAACTAGAGAATGAAGCAAATTTGATAATAGAAGAAAACTGGAAAGTTGTTGAAATTGTATGTTCTATCCAAACCATGAAATAACATTTTGGGGTTTCCTGTCCCTTTAAGTTGTTTTTTTAGTAGATGAATGTTAATTTGCTTTACAATGTTAAAGGAGCATTAAACTCATTTTTTTTCTTTCATGTTACAGATAAAAAAAAATATATTGAACAACATTTTACTTCTGTTATCTATTTTGCTTTTTTCTTACGGTATCATTTGAAAAGCACACCAGGTAGGCTAAGGAGCAGTAATGCACTACTGGGAGCATCTGGTGATTGGTGGTTGCACATATATATGCCTCTTGTCATTGGCTCATTGAATGTGTTCAGTTAGCACCCAGTAGTGCATTGCTGCATATCCTTCAACAAAGGATACCAAGAGAATGAAGCAAATTTAATAATAACAGTAAATTGGACCTGCAACCTGCCAATTTAATTGTAAATTTAAGCTGCCTCTGTCATGTTCATATATGTGTTTCTTGGGCGTATCACAGCCAGTGCCTCACCAGCCTCTGACCTCACCGCACGTCACTGATACACATACACTGACACCTCTAGGACTGAGGATACACACATACACTAACACCTCTAGAACTAAGGATACACAAACTGACATCTCTAGGACTGAGGATACACACATACACTAACACCTCTAGGACTGAGTATACACACATACACTGACACCTCTAGGACTGAGGATACACACATACACTGACACCTCTAGGACTGAGGATACACACATACACTGACACCTCTAGGACTAAGGATACACAAAATGACAACCTCTAGGACTGAGGATACACACATACACTGACACCTCTAGGACTGAGGATACACACATACACTAACACCTCTAGAACTAAGGATATGCACATACACTGACACCTCTAGGACTGAGGATACACATACACTGACACCTCTAGGACTAAGGATACACAAAATGACACCTGTAGGACTGAGGATACACACATACACTGACAACTCTAGGACTGAGGATACACACATACACTGACACCTCTAGGACTGAGGATACACATACATTGACACCTCTAGGACTGAGGATATACATATAAACTGACACTTCTAGGACTGAGGATACACACATACACTAACACTTCTAGAACTAAGGATATACACATACACTAACACCTCTAGGACTAAGGATACACAAACTGACACCTCTAGGACTGAGGATACACACATACACTAACACCTCGAGAACTAAGGCTATACACATACACTGACACCTCTAGGACTGAGGATACACACATACACTGACACCTCTAGGACTGAGGATGCACACATACACTGACACCTCTAGGACTGAGGATACACACATACACTGACACCTCTAGGACTGAGGATACACACATACACTGACACCTCTAGGACTGAGGATACACACATACACTGACACCTTTAGGACTGAGGATACACACATACACTGACACCTCTAGGACTGAGGATACACACATACACTGACACCTCTAGAACTAAGGATATACACATACACTGACACCTCTAGGACTGAGGATACACAAATACACTGACACCTCTAGGACTGAGGATACACAAATACACTGACACCTCTAGGACTGAGGATACACACATACACTGACACCTCTAGGACTGAGGATACACACATACACTGACACCTCTAGGACTGAGGATACACACATACATTGACACCTCTAGGACTGAGGATACACACATACACTAACACCTCTAGGACTGAGGATACACACATACACTGACACCTCTAGGACTGAGGATACACACATATACTGACACCTCTAGAATAGAATTATATTATTTTATGCTTTACTGTTATCACTGCCGTGTAAATTTTTTATTTTTTTGCTGCATAAGTGGTTTGGTTCTCTGCCTTAACCTCAAATCCCGCAGCATTATGGGAATTGTAGATGCAGGGGGCAATTCACCTTAGAGGTTTGGGACAAAATCTTACATTGACATAATTTAGTGCAATATTTACAGTTAATTAAGTTTATTCTATATTAGCAGAAAATAATTTACTAAACTAAATTTAATATTTTTATACAAATATTCTGTGGCCTCTATTTCAATCAGTTAGATTAGCTCTCCAAACAGGTTTTCTCAGACTCAATGCAATAAACTATGTTCACAAATATGAACCCATTTTAATCACATGTTTAACTACCACAAACTAAGGCAAGAACAGTCCTCCATTCCATCAGGGGTAGATGGTAGATCCCATGCTGACAGTTACAATCTCAGAGTTTCAGGATTAGATTATAAACTACAGAAAGAATAACCTTATTTGCTGGACAAAAAAACAAACAAAAACGAAATCAGAAATAAAATATTAATGTTCAAAGACCAAATCATTAAACCTCTTTATAGCTGCAAGCATTTTAGCAAATGATTCACATTCACATTATCCCCTGTTATTCATTAAAATAAAATAATCTATTTTATTTAGATTAATTGATTTTTACGTTCTACACTCATCTTTGTTTACTCTCAGTCCAATCCTGAAACGTGATCGCAATGCTGCCATCAGAGCTAGCATGCAGAGAGGCTAGAGCCTATATGGAACCTCAACCTGATACACAGAGGCTAGAGCCTACACGGAACTCCTATCTGACATGCTGTCTCTGATTCAAGACAGCAGCGGTGTCTAGTCTACAGGGAAACGCAGCACCTACCTGCTGCTGCATGGCTGCCCTGGCCCCTGCTCCAACAACCACAGCCCTCCTCTCTGAAAAAAGCCTGCATGGCGCATGCAGTAAATACTTACAAGCCACAGTCCTCCAGGTCCGTCCAGTAAGTCTAGTCCACTAGTCACAACCACAGCTGAGCGCTTTCATTTCAGCACAGGGAGGGCACGCACTTGCACACAGTCAGCAGCAGCTCCCGCTCCTTTACTGAGAGTCTCTTCCCGCCTGAAGTCTGATGTCACGTGACCCACAGTGTGTCACTCTGTCACTCAGCAGCCCAGCAGGTATGCCTTCCCGGCAGTGCTGAAGCTGATTGGCTGAGGGATCTAGCTCCATCATGGAGGCGGTTTTGAGAACCGCCTCCATTGGAGCTTGTAAGAGGGGTCGGAGAGACACCACTGGGTGGCGCTAGCGCTAAGTAAGCAGTGGAAGTTATTCAGATCCATGTTGCGCAATTAATGGAGGACAGCGGACCGGCACACTGCCTCCTAATTGCGCAATAATGGATGCTGAATTTGGCAGCGCAAGCACAGTAGTACAAATAAAATAATGATGATGTGGGTAATCGCCGTGGGGGGGGTACCCTTGGGGCAGGGGTGGGCGTGGCTAAAGAAATAAAAGCCAAAAAATACTTCTTTTTTTTAATTTAATAAATATTATTTTAAATCTTTTTTCACTGATTGGACAGGGTAGGCACTGCCTCCCCTGCCTCCTATTACTGCACGTCACTGCAGAAACTCGCTGCTGCTGGCTTCTAGCTATCACCCACGACACCAAAAGTTAGCCATTATCTCCTCTCAACTCACGCGAGTAATCAGGAATAATTCCGAACCAGAAATCTGCAGTGAACAATTGGATGCAATGTGTAAGAAATTGGAGGAAAGGCTATATGACATTAAGGATATTAATATGGCGAGACAGAAACTCCACATGTGTAACCAAGATTCGCTCCTAAAACATAAAATTCGCTCCTAAAACATAAAGAAAGAAAAAACATGACTGAAGAAAAGTTAAACTTCATTACCACATTCTCTCCATCACATGAGACCATAAGGGAATCCATTCACAATAGATGGGACTTACTTGAGACCGACAAGAGCCTGGCATCCTGGAAAACTAAAACTCCAAGAGTGGTTTACAGACGGGCGAGGAGTATCAGAGACCTACTGGTAAAAAACTATCCCAAAAGTTCCCATCAAGGTGATACGTGGTTAAAATCTCGAAAAAGTGGTTGCTACAAATGCAGTGATTGTGTTAACTGTAATTCCATGCAAGTTGGAGATTCTTTTCAACATCCACACAAGAATAAAAGATATACCATTCCTTACCGTCTGAATTGTAACAGCTCATATGTCATATATATCCTAATTTGCCCCTGTTCTCTGGTCTATGTGGGGAAAACGACCACCCCTTTCAAAGATAGAATGGCGAACCACAGATGATCCATTAGGGAGGCACTGAAGAATGGAACATCTGATCTCCCAGTTGCCCGACACTTTGCTACACAGAAACATAGCATCTCCAGTCTACGCTGCATGATTATT